>NC_080048.1:8938836-9113836 GCF_026212465.1 Amaranthus tricolor | reverse complement strand
TCTTGGGCCACTTTATAGCCTCAAGAAGGCAGGAGAAATCAAACTTCCACCTGCTTAGTGTCACTCAATTGGAAGGAGAGTCCATATCCTCATATCTTAAGAAGTTCCATGAGGCAGTGATGGAAGTGACTGATTTGGAGGAGTCGGTTGCCCTAAACGCCCTAATCAACGGAATGAAGGCCCAACGGCTGAAGTTCCAGTTGGTTGAAAGTCAAGTAAAGACGTACGCAGAGGCCATGAAACAATGCCAAAGTTATGTCACGGCCTCAGAGATATGTCAAGCACATGATCCGAAAAGGCGAAAATTTGAGAAAAAAGATGTCGGGCCCCCCCATCAATCCTCACGAAACAGGGAGGAGCATTCTTCGAGGAGAGAGAAGAATTACATGCCGCGTCGTCCTACACCGCCATCTGATATGGGACCTCCACGAGCCCGACACGTATATGTTACAGAAGGAGAAACTAGGACGCGGAATCTAGGAGATGGAGGAAACGACCCCATATTCAATCGAAACAGGAGGGACATTTTCTTCGCTGTTCGAGATCAATTGCCAGCTCCACCTCCAGTTACCACCCCCTCTGACAGGCGCAACTATAATCTGTGGTGTGATTACCACAAAGAGCACGGCCATACTCTGGCACAATGCCGCGAACTAAAGCGCATCTTGCATCAGTTGGCTGACGAGGGAAAACTGTCCAGGTTCCTCAACAGGAGGGATTATGATGCTGGAAGAAAAGGGGAAAGGAGGCCATGGCAACAGAAACGCCGATCCCCCAAGAGGAACGAAGCCAGACGCGAAAGTTCCGACACTCAAGGAACTATCAACATGATTTTTGGGGGATACACTGAGGAATATCCCACTATCCGCGCGGCAAAAAACAACGTCCACACTTTGCTGAAAGGACCTCCCATGGCCGCATCTAAGGGACCGGTCATGAAGTTCGATGCCACGACCTCCCAACCGCTGCAACAACCCCATACCGACCCCCTGGTGGTCACTCTTAAAATCGGGCAAATGAAAGTCAGACGGGTGCTGGTAGATACGGGAAGCACGGCTGATCTTATTACAATGGAGTGCTTTAGAAAGATGAAGTTCGAGGAAAAGCACTTACAACCCCTAGACAAACCACTGATTGGGTTTGGAGGGAGTCAGGTCATTCCGTTGGGCACGATCATTCTCCCCGTACGGGTAGGGGAGAGAAGTGAAAGCCGGACCATGCCCATACGGTTCACAGTGGTAGATCTCAACTTCCCCTACAATGCTATCATGGGGCTCCCACTCATTAATAAGATCAAGGCAGCAATCTTTCCCCATCAACTCTTGCTGCAATTCGAGACAGATAATGGACAAGTTGGCATTCTCAAGGGAGACCAAGTGACGGCTCGCCAATGCCTCGTCAACACCCTGAAGCGCGGGTCTTCCGAGACACCTGCAAAAAGAAAAAGGGAAGACAATGCCCCAGCTGTCATGAGCGTGTACAAGGAAAATACCAGCACGTATGAAAGGCCTCGCCCCATAGAACGACACGAGGAAGTAGACATGTTCGAGGGGAAACAAATCAAGGTAGGGAAAGATCTTCCTAGCACGGTCAAACAGGACATAGTGGCCACCATTGCTGAGTTCCGCGACGTCTTTGCTTTTTGCACGGAAGAAATGCCTGGCATCCCTACCAGTGTCGCGTGTCATAAACTTGACATCAAACCAGGCTATAAACCCATAAAACAAAAGCTACGACATCAAGGAAGAGACCGGACTGAGGCCGCCAAGGAGGAAGTCGAGAAGTTGTTGAGAGCCAGATTTATTAAAGAATGCAAATACTCTGAATGGCTATCCAACGTTGTCCTGGTGAAAAAACCGAATGGCAAGTGGAGGATGTGCGTCGACTTCACGGACCTGAATAAGGCATGCCCTAAAGACGATTACCCACTTCCAAAGATAGATCATCTGGTGGATTCTACAGCAGGCCATGCATTATTAAGCTTCATGGATGCCAATGCCGGCTATCATCAGATTCCGTTGGCAATTGAAGACCAACCTCACACGGCCTTCATTACCAGCATGGGAGTCTATTGCTACAAGGTTATGCCCTTCGGATTAAAAAATGCGGGGGCAACTTATCAAAGGATGGTCAACAAGGTCTTCCAATCTCAGATTGGACGGAATTTAGAAGTATATGTAGATGACATGATCACAAAAAGCAAACAAGCAAGTCAGCACGCCGCAGACTTACGAGAGACGTTCCTTACCCTTCGAAAGCACCAAATGAAACTCAATCCTGACAAGTGTGTGTTTGGAGTTACCGGAGGGAAGTGCCTTGGCTTCCTGGTAGACGAGCGAGGCATTGAAGCAAATCCTGATAAGATCCGGGCTATACAGAACATGAGATCCCCCACCTCAGTAAAAGAAGTACAAAAGCTCACGGGGTGCGTGGCTGCTCTTGGAAGATTCCTTTCCAAGTCCGCGGATAAATGTTCACCCTTCTTTAAAACAATAAAACAACAGAAGTTCGAGTAGACAGCAGAAGCAGAAGAGTCCTTCCGCCAACTTAAAGAGCACCTGTCCACCTTGCCAAAAATAGTTTCGCCCATCAAAGGGGAGAAGCTAGTCCTATATGTCTCTGTCTCCGAATACTCGTTATCCGGAGTACTGGTTGCGGAAAGGGAAAAGAAACAGCTTCCTATATACTATGTAAGTCATGCATTCCGTGGCTCGGAGGGAAACTACGGTGAAGTCGAAAAAGTCATATTCGCAATCGTCATGGCAAGCAGGAAATTGAAGCCCTACTTTCAATCCCACCAGATCATCGTCCGGACTGATCAACCTTTGAAAAAGATTCTGGAAGGGAAAAACAAGTCAAGCCGCGTCACAGATTGGGCAAACCAGCTGGCGGATTTCGGCATCGAATATGAGCCTCGAACAGCAATCAAAGCCCAAGCTCTGGCTGACTTCATTGCTGAAAGCACTCTCCCCTATCATCCTGAACCCAATCAGGAATGGAAGCTGTATGTAGATGGGTCCTCTACCCAATCAGCAAGTGGGGCTGGACTCATCATTGTGTCTTCCGCCGGGGTCCGTATGGAAAGGGCGGTCAGGTTCGAGTTCGCAGCATCCAACAACGAGGCCGAATATGAAGCATTATTGATGGGACTGAGAATTTGCTACGAAACGGGAGCCAAAAAATTGTCCGCCTTCTCTGACTCCCAATTGATTGTTGGACAAGTGAACGGGGAATTCGAAGCTAAAGATGACAGTATGAAAATGTACCTGCAGCAAGTAAAGGAATTTGTTCCAAAATTCGACAAGTTCACGTTGGAGCACATTCCAAGATCCCAGAATGCCCAGGCTGATTCCCTGGCAAAGCTTGCCAGCTCAGCAGAAACATCCGCGACTCGAGACATAATCTGGGAAGTGCTTCCTAACCCCAGCATCAACTTCATGGTCAATACCATCGACAGATCAGAAACATGGATGGAGCCATACATCGAATATTTGCGGAATCAGACGCTTCCCCAAGTTGAATGTCAGGCCAAAATGCTCCGGAAGAAAGCCAGATGGTTCGAACTCCACGAAGGAACGCTCTACAAGAAGTCATATACACACCCCCTCCTGAAATGCGTATCCCCTGAAGAAGGAAACTATATCCTCCGCGAAATACACGAAGGTGGATGCGGTATACACCAAGGAGTACGAACTGTCATTGGGAAAGTCCTTAGAAGTGGATATTATTGGCCCTCACTCCGAGAAGACGCGGAGTATTTGATCAAAAGATGTCCTGAATGTCAGTACCACTCAAAGATAGGAAGAAAGCCATCTAATTACTTGACCGCCATGCAAGCCGTCCTGCCTTTCGACAAGTGGGGCATGGACCTCCTTGGCCCCTTCCCTCCGGCAAAAGGGCAACGCAAATTCATCATTGTGGCCATTGATTATTTCACAAAATATGTAGAAGCGGAAGCCCTTAGCTCAATCACAGACAAACAAGTCTGTCAGTTTATATGGAGGAATATCATCACAAGGTACGGCATCCCCCGGGTGATCATAACAGATAATGGAAGGCAGTTCGTCAGCAAGAACACCATCGAGTACTGCGACAAGTTTAACATCCAAATCAGATTCAGTTCAGTGTCCAGGCCGCAAACTAATGGTCAAGTAGAGTCCGCGAACAAAGAGATCCTGAATGGCATTAAGAAGAAGATAGAGGGGGTCAAAGGTAATTGGGATGAAGAACTACCAGGCATCTTATGGGCAAGTCGAACAACCATCAAAGACGCAACGGGGCATACACCTTTCTCTTTAGTATACGGATCAGAAGCCGTGCTCCCAGTTGAAATAGGCGTACCCTCTACAAGGGTCACCTACTACTCACACGACGAAAATGAGGAAGGAAAAAGAGCAAACTTAGATCTGCTGCCAGAGACAAGAGGAAACGCAATGCTGAGATCAATAGCACAAAAACAAAAGATGATCCGTAGCTTCAATCGCCACGTCAAAACCAGACGCATTCAAATTGGTGATTTAGTCCTCCGAAAAATAGAAGCTACGGGAAAGATCGTGGAGAAAGGAAAGTTAGGGGCCAACTGGGACGGACCTTTCAGAGTCACCCACGTCGTCAAACCAGGAACTTTCGAATTAGAAGACATGAAAGGGAAAAAACTACCCCGACCATGGAATGGAGACCATTTGAAAAAATTCTTCATTTAATAAAATTTGCAAGGGGCAATCGACAAGCATCAGCATAAACAGCCTCATCAGTGACAGACTCATCAGTACCAATCCGCGACTACAGTCATTCCGCAACATAATTGCGTTGTAATTCAAAATTACTTCAATCATCGCTTGTATCCTTAACAATCATTAATAAACAGGTTTTATTTTCAGATTATCCGGCTCTTATGTTCGCAAATATTTGGTAAAATTCTTTTGCAAATCTTATTAAATCAGTAATATCCATAAGTCGGACCCCTTGAGAGGGGTCCCATTATCAAATTATTTTGTCACTAACGAACTTGTGATACCTATAAGTCGGACCCTTAGGATAGGGTTCCAAGACCAAAAATCACTTGAAGTATCTGACATCCGTTCGTAGCATCGATAAGTCGGACCCCCAGTTTGGGGTCCCTAGAGTTCAAAATATTCTAAGTTTTTCACAATGATGTTTCCCAACCGGGACATCGATAAGTCGGACCCCCAGTTTGGGGTCCCTAGAGTTCAAAATATTCTAAGTTTCTCGCAATAATGTTTCCCAACCGGGACATCGATAAGTCGGACCCCCAGGTTAGGGTCCCTGAGTTCAAAAAATCCCAAGTCTCCCACTAAGATACCCCCCAACCGGGACATCGACAAGTCGGACCCCCTTACTGGGGTCTAAGGGCTGAAAATATTCTAAGTACAAATCTCCTTGATGTCGCCTGCGCGTGACATCGACAAATCACGCCCTCTGCTAACACGATTAAGCAATATTCCGCGGCCTCAGACGAGAGAAGCCACGGCTCAACGAACAAAAAGCATGGATACCACGAATAAACTCCATAATCAGGAATATATATACATCAAAATATTCAAAATACAGAGTTGAATGTTTGCAAAAATCAAATTACAAAATTGCAAGACTATACATCTTATTGCAAGACTATACATCTTCCAAAAAAGCCTCGACGTCTTGATCCGGCGGCAGAGGAGTCTCGATCCTCCCCTCTTCAAGACTGGGGGTGAAGCTTACATAATCTTCAACGTTAAAGGACAGCTCTCGGGACAAGCCCTGGAGGTTCCTACCTTCGTCAATAATAAGATTCGATAGATCAAGGCACAAAACCTCCAGGTTGGAGAGCGTCAAGTTTTCCGGGACATCTGACGCCGGAGGAGAAGAGAGAGCCAGCTGATCCAAGTCGAGACATAAAGCCTCCCTCTCAGCCTCAGCATCCATCCTTTCGGACCAGGCTCTCCTTTCATCCGCATCCCAAGCAGCGTCGACCAGTACCGCTGACTCCCCGTCCAAGACAGGAGCAAGGTTGGACAAGGCTTCACTCCCCTTCTGATCAGCAGTTTGCTGAAGGGAGGTAAAATCCATGCCCAACTCTGCGGCAGCCAAACGATACTTTTCGTCACTGATCAGGGTTCCGGCTCTCACCATCTCCGCCGTCAGATCTCCAAGAAACTTCGACGCTTCCGGCTCATCCGAAAGAAGCCAGTCTCGAGCCATCCGGGCCTTCCTGGTTAAGCACAGTTTATACACCTTAGCCGCGGATAGGATCATCTTGAAGTGGGCAGAATCAGTCGATACTTGCTGTATAAGTTGCTGGTTCTGATGAACGAGCTTGGCATGGGTATCCATCAGCAAGCCGACTTCATGGCCGAGGCTCGCAGACCTGGTGGAAGCAGCATCTAAGTTTTCGACGGTCTGGTCCAGCTGCTTCTTTGCCCTTTCCCGCCATTGTTCGGTCCTGACCAAGCGCTCTTTCAGCTCAGAACACTTGGCCAGTTTCTCTTTTAGGCCCGGCAGGTCCTCCCGCAATTTTGATAATTCGTCATTCAGCTCCTCACAGCGGGAGGTAAGGGCGGCCATGGTTTCTTGGTCTGCGGCACTTTGACGGTTTGCGTCGAGCTCAAAAGCCAACCGTATGAACGCCTGCAAAGGAACGGCAACTAAAGAAATCCGGAAACCAAGTAATCACACCACTAAGCATAAAAAAGTCATTACCTCTGCCGCCGAAGCTTGTGCCTGACGCACCCTATCACGGGGGGGCATGGACTCTAATAAGTCGACGTCCACCTTGCTGATTAAGTTGGACGTCACCCTGTTAAAACGAACAATTAAGCCCTTATGCCCCAACTCCGGAAAGGGTGTCTCGTGTCGAAAAGAGGAAACTTCCCGACGACGATAAACCTCAGCAAACTGCGATGAGGGAGCCGCGGAAGACTCCCCCACCTTCTCCTTCCCCTTGTTCGAAGCTGGCCGTGGAGAGTCCGAAGGGGGCGACGCCTCCTCATCAACCGACCTTATGCGGAGAGGTACGGTCGTAGGGATCGTACCCACAGAGGGCCTCTTGGCCGAGCTCTCCTTGTGGGAAGAAGAATCTCGCTTCCTCTTCTTCTTCCCACTCTTTTTCACCCCCCTTGTCTGTGGAGGAATCACCCTCTCAGATTCATCGGGGATGTGAATTTGTTTTCTCTCCTCGAGAAGTCGGAGAGCCTCTTGCTCTGTGGGCACGTCCTCCAGACCCTTCTCTACAGTCGCTGAGTCCTACAAAAGAAAAAGTTAGGAAGAATCAACAGAAATCTTTCATAACAAAGAATTTTGTGAAGTTATACCTTCGGAGGAAGGGGAAGAGGCTTATCCTCGGGTCGCTGGATGGCCCCTTGAGCAAGTCTTAGAACGCTGAATTTCTTCATCAGCTCCGGACTCTTCGCTCGAAGATTCTCCTTGGCTATCCCTGTAAAACCGCGAGTTAGAAACAGTTAAACATGTCATAAGAAAGAGAAGGAAGAAACCCGGCAACTCTTACTCCGATCGATAGCCAAGCTGATGCCGAATGCTGAGAGGAGGTTCTCGTTCTCCAACTCAGGGCGACCGGGTATCCAATTAAGTTGGACGTTCATTGGTTTCCTTCCCAATTGAACGTCCATCTTTGCGTATTCAATGATCACCGCGTCACTAAAAGAACACTGCGGGATCCCATTATTAAAACCCGCGAGGTTGGGTTTAGTATCAAAAGAGGTCTTGATATTCCATCCCTCTGAGTTATATAAAAATGCAAATTTCGTCCTGTACCCCTTCTGGTTATCGGGGAGGTCTTGGACTATCTTCAGTCCTCGACGGTGTGTAAAAGTAATCCAGCCACAGCCGTATGATTGCGAATTACATAGGCGGGCTCTGAATATATATCTAAAAGCTGTAAGTGTTGGTGGCACGGCCAAAACTTTGCATAAGATCAAAAAGGCCACCATACAACCCCAGGCGTTTGGGTATAACTCGGGCACTGAAATGTTCAAAAACTCTAACACCTCCCTAAAAAACGGGTGAAGAGGAAATCTGAGCCCTAATTCAAAAGAAGGAAAGTATACAGCTATACAATGTGGGGGAGGAAACCTAACGGTGTCATAATTCCCCGGGGTAATAATGTTTATATTGTCCTTCAAACCCCATTTTTGAGAGATGGCCTCCCGGCGGTTGTCTAGATCTCTTTTGGTCTGTAAATCAATGAAGTAGTTTAGGGGCCCGCCGTTTGGAATGTAGAACGGAGGAGGAACTGGCGCTGCACTCTCCCTTCCAGAAGACTCGGCTGATCCTTCAAGGTTTTCCATATCTACATACAATAACCCTTCTAGGTCAGGATTTATTCGCGGCAAGTAATTTGGAAAGAAAGCAATGCTCACTTCCCAAGGAGCAGTTTTCATAATCTCCGGAGGGTATATAGGGGATACAGACGACTCATCCCCAGCTTTTATCGGTTCATAATGGGGGGTAATTCTCACCGAACTACTTTCATCCGAGTCATTCATTGGTAACCCCTTTTTATTAAGACGCCTACGTACTATCAAAGGAGTTTCCGGCAAGTTAGTAGGGTTGGTGTCTGAGTTAGCTATAGTCTCTTGAGTAGTCGCGACATCCATGTTAATAATAAAGTAGTAGTCGAAACTTGTAAAGAATAGAGACTAAATTCATAAACAAATTCAAAGTTCTAGGCTAACATTTAAGAACAGTTTGAAGAATAACTTGAAGAAATTCGAAAAATCTGGGAAAAGTTTGAATACCTTAAAAAGAAATTTGAAGATTTGTCAAAAACTTGATGAAGATCTGTCAGAAACCTTGAAGATTTTCGAAGGATTTGTCAGAAGTTTGAAGGAGGGATGAAGATTGTCCGAGCGTTTCTCTCTACTTTCTCTTTCTTGCAATTTGAAGATTTGAGGGAGTTAATGAAGATTAGGTGAAATGGAACTATTCCAACTACCCTATTTATTGCAGCAATAAATGCTTCACTTGGGACTTGAACACTCGAACGAAAGGGTGGAATTCCGGAGGAAAGCTGGGAAGTCGATAAGTCGGACTCCCAATAAGGGGAAGACAAATTTTTCTTAAGTGTTTAGTAATGACCGTGAAGTCTATTAGTCGGACCCTAGCTGAAAGGGTAATGTTGCGAAATTTTTCTAAGTGTTAATTCTTGAATATATCCGGAAGGTCGAAAAGTCGGACCCCCAATTAAAGAGGAACGTCATAAATTTGTTTGAGTGTCAAAGCCATCCAACCGGTGGGTCGACAAGTCAGACCCCCAGGGAGGGGTGGTACAGATAATTATTCAAGTCCTTTAGCACTCGAATATGTCCGGAGAGTCGACAAGTCGGACCCTAAACTGAACCTCCAGAAAGGAAAATCATTTTAAGTATAGAGATTACCCATTCAACCGTCCGACTTATGGACACGGCGGGTGAAATGTGATGGAAGGAAATATGAAAATATCTCAAGGGCGAAGGAAATCCGTGTGGTCAATAAGTCGGACTCCTTGGTGCACTCAGTCATGATGTAGAAATTCTAAGTATGAGAGAAGTCCCATATTTCTGTATGATTGAAGACACGGGTCTGCGAGCTGGTTCCCCGTCATAAAAGAGGAGGGGTGAAAAGTAAAGTGGCTGATTCCCATATTCATCCGTGTGGTCGATAAGTCGGACCCCCATATGACCCTAGTCCAGGTGAAAAATTCTAAGTATAGAACCTCTCATGTGTGTCCGTGGGATTGAAGATGCGAGTTATGGGGCTCATTCCGTATCATGCTAGAATAAAGGGGGCTGCTTTGACGGAGTACTGAACATTTTTATTTTTTCACAAATATCAAAGATATCCGTGTGGTCGATAAGTCGGACCCCCAGGTGGTCCTTCTCTTTCTCAAAATATTCTAAGTGTTGAAGAGGGATTCTCGTGCTGAACTCGCGAGTGAAGACGCAAACTATTAGTTCGCGGCATAGTTCAACCATAGGTGTAGAAATATCTTGAGAATGCTATGCCGCGTCATTACTAGGGATCCGATTCGTAAATACCCTTGGCGTTACGCAGTATCAGTTCAAAACAGACAGTTGATTTAATCCGCACAGTAGATAGTCGGACCCTCCTTTGGTGTTTTGTTGAAAACATTTTTAAGTGTGGGGATTTCTGCGATATCAGTGAAGCAAGGGCCGAGACATGATGTCGCGGAATCAAGATCCCACATTCACTACTTCGCTGTTGTGTTATAACACGTCTGGGGCTACTCCGCGGCATACTTCAAGCCGCGGCTTCATATGCCTGTTTGACCCAGATCCAATACGTTCTCACCTGACAAGCTTAAAAAGGTCGTATCTTTTTCATTACAACTCGGAATTCAGCACAAGAACTGTCGATTCAAAGCTTGCAAGCTCAATTTTCATGATCCATGAGGAGATACGCCAGGATGGGTATATGTTTTACCTCATGGGGCTTTCAAATGTTCTCTACGATCATTAAATCAAGCTCCGACGGGCACCTGTTTTTCCGCATAAAGGAGGATGTTTCCAGTCGTTGTGGCTCTCTTTTCACATCATCCTTCATGCGTGGGGCTAAATGTCATGGTATTGTTTATTCAATTATTTTATTTATTTATTAATTAGCATCATATTACTAAAATACCCCTTGACCTTTCCGGATTGACTTTGACTTTTGGTCAATGGGCTTTCTGCTGGACTTCCCATCTTCCTTGGAAGGCTCATGACATTTTTACCTTCAGAATACTTAACTTCCCTGTCATCTACCTTCTTTAGCCATCCTCCTTTTAAGGAGAATAACTGCCCACCACCTTCCACTCTTCAGTCAGGCTTGGCTCTCCTTGTTTCAAGGTGAATAACTGTCCACTCTTCCCATGACCAGTCCACCTCCCATTACTCCCACTACTCCCATGATCTTCCACCTTTCCTCTCTGAAGTAACATCCTCCTTCAAACATTATAAATAGGGACAACCATCAGAGGGGAGAGGACATCTGAAATAGCTTTCCTAGTATCCTTGCTTACATTACTTCCTTAGCCTTCCCAAACACTAGCACTAGCACTAGCAATCCCAATCCCGACCTTCCTTCTTGCATTCATTCTACAATCTGTCATTCATTAATTTCCGATTTACGTTCTGACTTGAGCGTCGGAGGGGTTTTCCGGGAGATCACCCCCCGGACAAGGCTAACGTGTTGTGTTGCGGGAATTCAGGTCGCTTCCTCTCATAAGTCGCTTCCCTTGACCACACTTCTACTTATCTCCAGGTATTTCAAGTGTATCCCACTTCCTCGTTTCATCACCGAAACATATATATACATATATATATACATATATATATATATATATACATATATATATATATATATACATATATACATATATATATATATATATACATATATATATATATATATATATATATATATATATATATATATATATATATATTAAGGGGAGAGATTCATTGAGAAGGAGTTGAAAAAAAGAAGGATAAAAAGGACTCTACACCCTTGATTTCATTAAAATAAAAAAAATCTATGCTCACGATTGAGCCAAAAACTCATAATTGTAACTATGAAATAATTTTTAAAATGTTCTTAATTTGTAACATAGTATCCTTTTTTGTATATATATTAACCAAACAAAATCAAACAAAAATTCTTTTCACCCTTCTCAATTTAAAATCCTTCTTATTTGATCCTACATATATATATATATATATATATATATATATATATGAATATATATATATATATATGAATATATATATATATATATATATATATATATATATATGTAAATACATATATATATATATATATATATATATATATATATATATATATATATATATATATATATATATATATATATATATATATATATATATATATATATATATATATATATATATATATATATATATATATATATATATATATATATATATATATATATATATATATATATATATATATATATATGAGGGTGACATCCAATAAGAAGAATATAAAACATTATATGTCTTTGATTTCAATAAGCCAAAAAAACAGAAGGTGAATATAGAGAAATCTTCTAATTTTATTATATAATAATTCTTTGTTTATACATATTGACTTGAAAATTTTCTCATCCTTCTTCCTTTAAAGATCGAAATAGCCTCATGTTGCTTGATTAAAAAAGAAGCTACATGTCACATTGTTATTTGTTTTTTAAATTTATTTAAATAAAACTTTTTAAAAAATAAAAAAGAAAAAATTATCATGAATAGTACAAACTTTTATTAATTTTTTCTATAATAATACTAATTATTGATTAATCATGAATAGTATCAACGTAGGGACTATTTTTCTAGAATTATACGAACTTTAGTTTATTAACTAATTTTCTAATTTTTTTGCGTTATAATTACCTATAGTTTGACTTTTAACATGTTAGAGATTTTCTAGAAAAACATCCTTTATTTGGTATTATTATAGGGAAATTAACAAAATGTTGTATTGCTCATGGTAATTTTCTAATAAAAAAAATTCAAAAATTCAAAAAAATACTTAAATTGAGAAAAAATTTTAAAATACTCTCTCCTATTCAGTTTATGTGTCCCATTTCCTTTTATGGTCAAGTTACCTTAATTGTTCCAATTCTATTTTTGGTATGGGTTTTTAACTTTTATGTCCTTAGTAGCTTTATCTTATTTTCAATTATACCCTCCATTACCTATACTAATTTTCCTCGCTTTCATTAAAAACCTATAATACCACTCTCTTTCCTACCCTTATAGTTCCACTTTTGACTCACCTTAAAATCCGTGAAAAGTCAAATGGTACTCATTGTATGCAACCACCACCACGAACCCATTATGTTTGTCACCACTAGTTACTTCGCCCCTTTTCGTGTGCCACACCTTTCTCTCCTTTCCTTGCGCCACCCCCAATCCCACCCCTTCCCTTTCTCACTCAAAAACTCCATTTCTAACAACATGAAATCACCCAAACTTTGATCAAATTCGATCTAATTTTGAGATGAAATTTGAACAATTGTAGTTAAGATTTATTTAAGTGATTAAATTTGAAATAGAAAGGAAAGTTAGTATTTGTTTTATATTTAATTTTGCAAGGTAAGGGGAGAGGAGAGAAAGGGGTGGCAGTGGTATGGGAAAAGGGAGTGTGGAGAGAGGGTGGAGACATAGTAGGTTGTTGGATGGGGGAGGGTTGTCGTACGTTGAGGAAGGTTTTTTTTTTTTTGTTTTTTTACTTTTTTTTATTCTAAAAATCATTTTTTATTTCGTTTTTCTGTTAGAATATATTTTAGTTTCTTTTTAATTCCAAAAATTAGCAATCAATAATAATTAGATACGTGAGGTGAAGAAAATTGATAGATCATTCATTAAAAAAGGCATGCAAATTCGGACCTTAGTAAAATAAATAAAACATCAAACTTTTAAAATTTTAAAAGAGAATCACTAAGATCGAATCTTTTGCATTATCCATAATACCCTCTCGATGATAAAAAATTGGAAAAATTTATTTAGAATAATCTAAATTTTTTAATGATTTTTCTACAATAATTTCGCCTATTGATTAATCATAAATAATCCCAACTTTAAAGATATTTTCCTTGAGTAAACTTGGATAATCCGATAGCTTGCTATAGTTAGTAATTCACCAAAAAAAATAAACCGAAAATTAATATAAAATAGAAGAAAATTTTTGAAAATTTACATAAAATTCCAACAATTAAAAAAAATCATTTTTTTTACATTGTTTTTAATATTTTTTGTTATTTTATTTTAATTTATCCTTTTTAAAAATAAAATTTACTATAGCAAAGTATCCAGTTACCAAGCATATTCAAGTTTAATCAATAGATGAATTATTGTAAAAAAAAATCATGAAAAAGATTGGATTGTTATAGGTCCAACAAAATTTCATGCATAAGGGGCATGAGTATAATAAGGAACTTGAAGAAACGCAAAAGACCTGAACTCCTCTGCGAACCACTGCTGCCTACCAGCCAGCCATGCAGTCCACCCGCCTTGCTCAGCCGATCCAGTAGCACCAACTCCGCCGCCATTAAGCCACAACTAACCTCTTCAAGCCGCGTTCTCTTGAACTTTTAATTAAGAGGTTAAGGTTCAAATCCATCTACCACAAATTTTTTTTGGCTTTTCTGAATTTGATAATAAAGCACCTTTTGGCCCTGGCACACGACACACCCCTCTGTAATTCCCTTTTTTTTTTTTGTGAAAAAACACCAGCCTTCTTCCTTCTCATTTCCTCACCTATTTTCCAATTTCAAAAACTAGTAAAAACTTTACTTCCCTACCATTTTCACGAACCAGCGTGATTGAGAAGCCGAACAGGACATCAATCAGGGGCGCCGGTCGTGGTAATCTTGACTCAGCAGCAACCGGGCACCGGCGGCAAGCCCTTCACTGGCGGCAATCAGTGGACTAGGTAAATAAATTAGGGCTTTTATGTTTCTCCTTTTTAATTCTTAATTGTATTTGTTTATCTTTAATCTATTTGTTTATGAGTTTATGAAATTATCTATTTGTTTAAAAATTAGGGTTTTTATAATTTATATGTTTATCTATTTAGATAAAGTATGGTTTTTAGTTTTATAATTTTCTTAGTAGTGCTTAGGTGAAATTAGGGCTTTTAAAAAGTTAGGGTTTTTATTATTTACCTAATTAGTAATTACCTATTTAGCAAATAGCAATTGACAATTGTGATTAATTATTTAGATAGTTTAAACTTTAAAGGTTGTATAATTGTGATTAATTAGTTATTTGTATTTTAGTAATTTAGTTTGATAGTTCAATCTTGAATTTGTGATTAATGATTGTATGAAAACTCGACGTAGACAATTACCTTAATCAATTGTTGTTTAATATAATTTTTTAATGCAATTGATTTAATCTTTTTTTTATTTTAATTATCGACATCCCTCGTCTATTTTTCTGGTTTCGCCCCTGCTACCAGCCAGCCACGCAGTCCACCCGCCTTGCTCATCCAGTCACACCAACTCCGCCGCCATTGAGCCACAACTAACCTCTTCAAACCGCGTTCCCTTGTTAGCACTTTAATCCTATTAGGTATGCATACCCACTGAAAATGATTTAATATCTTATAGTTTCATTGTAGGTGTTTTAATTTTTAACTAATTTTATTAAATTTCTTAGAATTGGATGAATTTGACAGGATTTTAATTTCTAGTTGACATTATTAAATTCCTTTGAATCGTATGAACTTGATAAATTTTGATTTAGATGAACTTTGCGGACAGGGGCGGACCCAATGTGTGGTGGGGCTGCATATGCAACCCCATTGAAAAAAATAAAATTTCAAGAAAGTAGCTCTTGGGTCTCGAACCCATGACCTTTTGGTAAGCATAAGTACTACCAATAGGCTACAACACTCACATGTGATAATTTATAATTTTAACTTTATTAATATTTAATGAGAGTAATTAATGAATTAAAGAAAGGAAATTTTTGCCTATTCAATTTCCCTCTAATTGCTGTTTTGTGAATCTTGCCTAATACGGTTCTTCCTCCGACAGTCACGGCAAACAACATTGTCACATTCCAACTTCCGCTCTGTTGCCTATCCAGTACCCGCTGCCGGCCTGCAACCTGCTGTTTCTGACCGTGGAGGCGTGGCTCGGTGACTGACACAGTGACGCTGCCGCGGTGCCGCCTGGGGACCTGGGACGTCTGCTGTTTCTGACTTCTGAGTATAATTCTAACATTCCAAGTTCATCATTGATTCATTTCCATTTGGGTATAATTCTATGATTATGAACAAATCAATTTTATATCATTATATGTGTAAATTACAATTTATGATTTGGCCATTTGGGTATTATACTATTATTTGTTGTAATTGTTTTGTGAATTTAAATTTTAATTTGCTTTGGCCTTTGGGTATAATACTATGTCAAAGTAAGTTTGATTTGGTTTTGGGTATAATTCTATGATAATTGATAAAGTAACTTTGATTTGGGTTCAATTTAATTTGTTTTTAATAATGATAAAATCAATTTTATTTGGGTATTATTTGTTGTAATTGTTTATGAATTAGAATTTCAATTTTCTTTAAATAATGATAATTTAAATTTTATTTATTTTCAATTATGATTTATGATAGTTCAATTTAGAATTAGAATTTGTATTTGTGTTTGTATATGATTTTAGTGATTGTTATTCATGAATAAAATTAAACAACATCATTTTAATTATAACTTTGATTAACTTATAAAGTATCAAGTTTATTTTATAATTTTGCTGTATTGATTTTAGGATGAAGTCATTAAAAGATTCAACTATTACAAATTTTTTTAACAATGAGAAAGCATGAAGAATCTATGGGAACTCCTTCTCAAACACCAAATTCATATCAAGAACCTATTCCAACTTCTATCCCAATTCCCACACTAATTAAAGAACCAATATTTACTTTATTAATGTTATAGTTTTTCAAGTTATGCTTTACTTGTTAATGAGAATCAAGGCGCTTTTATTAGGTTCGCAACCCCATGTTTCAAATCCTAGGTCCGCCACTGTTTGCGGAAGGAAGGGGCATCCGGGTAGGCCTGGACAACACTTTAATTTGTTCAAAAACCTAGTTGTATAGACTATATAGAACAAGAGAATAAGTTAGATGAGTTGTTATTTGTTAAGGTCTTAATAATGTTAACCCAGGCCGCCCAGGTTCAACCGTAGTCTATTCGGTCACCGGACCTGCTGGGTATAGGCTTACAACCGTGAGCCCGAGTCAGTTTGGTAATGTTTTTGAATAAATTAATTGAATAAGTGTAAATGGTTTTTTTGATTTGATTTGTTTGAATTTGTTTTCTTAATGGCAAATTTCTTTTTGATTGAATTTGTTTCAATTTGTTTTCTTTCAATTGGGTATTGTGTATATGTATATGATTTCTTATTTTCTTTTGATTTGATTTAACTGTAAATTAAGTATATGGGTATGTAAGTACTCTTGACTTGCAATTTGATACAATGGGTGTGTTTTATCATTTTTGATTTGATTAAAATAAAAAATGAATAGGTATTTGTAGAATAATAGTGAATTTAGATTGATTTTGAATGTTTAATTATTTAATAGTAGAATAAACTGTTTACTTATTTTGAGTTGTAACTTATTTGAAATGTTCTTTATAAAGTAATTATTTCAACATTTGTCAAAATGACATCATTTTCCTCACTTGGATACCATTAAAGGAAGATGTAGGGAACAAAACTAGAAATAAGAAGGATGAACTCCTTCACATTTTAAACTAAACAAATCCTTCCAACATTGGAAATTGGAAGGCAGCGCACTATTCTTCCCTCCCCTTCCTTACCCTTCCCTCCCTTATGAACCTTCCATTCCTTTCGAAAATGTTATCTAAACATAATGTTGGTGTGGTTTTACTATTTTAGACTTTGGCTACATTTCTCTTTCGATTTCTTTTTTTTTTTTTGTTGATTGAATGCATTTTCGTTGATTATTCAACTAAATCTGGTATTGAAATTTAGTTTGCCGAGCATAAAGTCAGCAATGGGAAAAGCTTCAAGGGACAAAAGGGTTTGTTCTTTTTCTTAATGTGAATTCTTTTTCCATTGAAATTCAGTTGTTATTTGGTCTTCTGCCTCGGAAGTTTCTGGTTTTACTAAAGCTAGCTCATTACAGGATATTTACTACAGAAAAGCAAAAGAAGAGGGATGGAGAGCTCGAAGTGCATTTAAGCTCCTCCAAATTGATGAGGAATTCAATATATTTGAAGGTATGTTGTGATCGTTGCTCATATGATGTACCTTTTATGTGCATCTGCTTGAAGTTTGTTATAAATCTTAGATTTTGATAAGAATTGATGGAATTTTCAGGGGTGAAGAGGGTGGTGGATCTTTGTGCAGCACCTGGTAGCTGGAGTCAGGTTTTTGTTTCTCAACTTTAGCATTTGTTCTACACCACTTTTGTTTCTTTAGTGCTCTTTGATTGATACAAGTAGTAGTGCAAGGATACCATTGTAGCAACTTCATATGCCGTCATTTTTTTTCCCCTTTAAAACGCAGATTATGTGAAACATGACATAACAATTTTTGAAAGGTAGCAATATGTTAAAAATCAATGTACACTCTAACTTATAGTTTAAATTGAAGATGAGATGTGCTCATCATTTCTAATTACATTTTCATGTCTCTAATGTGTATTTTTGTGCTTTTATATTATGAATGTGTGTTAATTCAAAACATTAAAAATTTTTGAGCTGATCACACTTTACGCACTAGGAGGTCTTATCTTTGAGTTTTGCTACTTAGGTTTTGAGTCGGAAGTTATATCTCCCTGCAAAGCTTTCACCTGATGCTAGGTATGTTTTCTTTTCTTAGTTTTAACATTATTAGGGATCATTCATATGGTTGTCTTAACTTTGTTCAAATTGGGAACAAGATGGTCTTAACTGCTTTATTTTGCCAATCTTAGCTTCTATTTCCTTCTAAATGAGACTGATTAATTTTTGAGGATATGTGTCAAATGTTCCAGGAGTTCCATCAATTATTTTGTGACCATATCTCGTGTGGTTGATACCTCGAATTTTAGATTGGCAATTTAAATTGGGAATTTAGGAGTTCCAGGATATGCGTCAAATCTTTGTGTCTTGGTTATCTTTTGATAGTCAATTCTATAAGATTGTTTTGAATTTTAGATTAAAGCCCATGCAATGCACAGTGAGTATATATTTTTCTTTGATATGTTCCCTGAACCTATATGTTTTGAAATGCATGCCAAATTTGCTTTATTACAATGTTATACTTAGATTGTGAGAATTTTTCTTAAATTCTTGTTTAGTCATCTTGAAGGAACCAAATGATAATGATTCATCTTTATATCATTTTTCTGCAGGGATATTGATCTTCCCCTTATAGTGGCTGTCGATTTGCAGCCAATGGCTCCAATAGAAGGAGTCATTGAAGTTCAGGGTGACATCACGAATGCTAGAACAGCTGAAGTGGTAAGGGTTTAAAATTTTCCATAGTATCATTATATGTGTGATTTAAATTTCACTTAATTTTTGATCTCTGTTTATAGTGAAGTACGAATTGTGAATTTTAATCCTTAAAGGATTGAAATTGTCGTCTATGTAAAGATTCAAGTTTTGGAGCTGCACTCTGGCTACCTTCCTGTCAAATTCAGTGATAGCTTTTCCTTGAATTTTTTTACCTGCGAACAAAATTTATTTACTGGTATGGTTTATGATGAGTGCCCGACATGTGCTGACAGTATATTGAATTCATTCTCTTTAAGTTGGTACTTTTAGGCTCGGCAAGTTTGAATGTTTGGTGCCAACTGCCAAGTGATCTCTAGGTTGTGTTAGAAGAGTTTACATTTGTAAAAATTTCTCTCACTAATTTGAATGGTTATGTTGAACATCATTATCGTGACATGGAATTACGGAAGTTTAATGTGCTTCTTGTCCCTTGGCATTTGTTGATATAGGTAGTCAAGCTAGAATGAGTTTTCATTACCATTTAGATTGATTTAAACTCTTTTGGAAAGGCTGTATAGAGGGAAACTTTGACTTATATCTTAGACATGGTAGCTTAATATGTCTCAATTTATTTTTTTGCCTGTTCTGTATGTATTTAGTTGATATTTCCTGTGTTTTTATAGTTGACACTGGATATATTATTACCAATCCCTGGAGTCATGGACCTTGTTTTTGTGTACTTTGAAGTTCAAATGAATTTTTTTTGGCTTCTATGGGAAGTTTTTTCTATGTAATTCTCTTATTATTTTTTAGGTCATTCGGCATTTTGATGGATGTAAGGCTGACTTGGTCGTTTGTGATGGTGCACCTGATGGTTAGCTAATTTCATAACTCACATGCATTACAACTCTATTAAGTGATATTTGTACCCTTATCAAATTTCGGCTTCTATAATGATTTTTTGTACAATATAATGGACTAGTAAAATTTAAAATGGCACATTGATTCATTACACTTCTTACTTACGTGAAGTTGTAGATGTTTTTTGTAATCAAGGGTTAATTGGAAACAACAGCTTTGTTATTACAAGATTACGTGCATTCAACCCTAGAATCCCGTCTAGGCGGGAACAACCTTCCAGTATGCCATTTAGGTAATGGCATGTCGTTGTATCAGGTTCCATTTTCTGTATTGAGTTTTATGTTAATACTGTTTTATTTGGCTATTTATGTTGATTTTTGTAGTCTTCTTGATTCACAGTTACTGGACTTCATGATATGGATGAGTTTGTTCAATCTCAGCTCATACTGGCAGTAAGTTTTTTTTCCTTCACCCCTGATTAACCACTGCTGCATACTTGTAAATATTTGGTAATGGTGAAAATGTGATTGCCTGTATTGACTTTACAATTTTTAGATTCAGTTATCCTCTTGTCTTGATATTTGCTATGTATACTTAGGGTTATTGGAATTGATAAGGCTTGCTTTATGTTTTGTATGAATGAAGAAAAGCAAGTCAAGCTGTATCATGAGCCTGGACTGTATTTATTTTCTCATTTCATAGTCATGAATGATATATGTAGACAACATTGATTAATCCAAGACGTAGTTGACTGATAGATTACACATAGTCAAGAGAGTTTATTCACATCAGCAGTGAGTGCATATTGAGCTCCAAAATAAGCAAGAGTCAGCTGTCATCGTATCCTACTTTTTACTAT
Organism: Amaranthus tricolor; assembly: GCF_026212465.1. Taxonomy (NCBI): domain Eukaryota; kingdom Viridiplantae; phylum Streptophyta; class Magnoliopsida; order Caryophyllales; family Amaranthaceae; genus Amaranthus; species Amaranthus tricolor. The sequence goes on along the minus strand of NC_080048.1, from coordinate 9,093,137 downwards.
ATTTCCATTGATTTTTGTGGATCTTCTTTTCCTCATATATTCTATTAGTGACTCATCTGTATCTTATAGAGTTACGATATCTTTAAATAAAGATTTATATGTTGCTTAAAGTTAATTGTTTGTCAATTATGAGACCATTAGAAGTGAAGCTACCTTAAATCTTCTAATACTTCCTATGGAATCTTACCTAGGGGCTTTCAGGTGCAACCTCCATTTCACCATGAAAATGTTGGAAGTAAATGTGACATGTACTATGAATATGTATCCCTTTATGTGTATTTTGTTTTTGTTTGTTTTTCATTGCGTTTTGTTATTGACTAATTGACTATCTTGGAATATTTTCCTTTAGGGTTTGACTATTGTTACTCACATATTGAGGAAAGGAGGGAAATTTATTGCAAAGATATTCCGTGGAAAAGACACAAGTCTCCTGTATTGCCAGGTGAATTTTGTAATTGTGATACTAAGATTTCTTATATGATTGTTTTCTTAGTGTTGCTCATGACTTGTGACGTTTGTAATCCAGGGTTTAAGCTACCACCTGTTTTACCTCAACTGCTAAAGAAATCTTTTGCTCTTTTGTTTTGTTCCTTCGTTTTACAATACCAATGTATCTGTCTTCTTCTGCTAAAGAGATTAATAATTGTTTCTTTGTCCTCTTTCTTAGTATAAAAAACGCCCGCTCTGGCCTATGTGTCTATGTTGACATGCTTCCAAGAAATTTGCATCTACTGAATCAACTTCTCTCTTTCTACCATCAACTTTTTCACTTTTTTTTTTTTGAAAATTAAGGTGAGGCTGCCAACTTTTCAAAGTTAGTGTTGCTTTTGGCGTCTTCTAGGTGAATCCAATGTAGGTATGGCATTTGGGAGTCGATATGGTGATTGTGTATGTTTTTAAAGGTAATTCCAGTGGTGATTGTATTTAGGAAAAATTACCGTAAATAATACAACCTTTTGTTAATTTCCCTACAATAATACTAACTATTGATTAACCATGAATAATACCAACTTAGGGAGGTATTTTCCTGGAATAATACCAACTTTAGTTTATTAACTAATTTACTAATTTTTTTATCTTATAATCACCTATGGTTTGATTTTTAACATGTTAGGGATTTTCTAGGAAAACACCCCTTTAAGTTGGTATTATTCATGGTTAATAAATAATTGGTATTATTATAGGGAAATTAACAAAAGGTTGTATTATTTACGGTAATTTTTCCTTGTATTTATGGTGACTTTGGTTTGGTGATTGCAAGGGTAAATTTTGGTATGGGGCTGCAATTGTATGGTGGTAGGTGAGGCTATCAACTAGGCGGGGTAGGTTGCTGAGGTGGCACTGCAAGGGAGAAGTTGCTCATGGTGGTGGTTAGTGCTGGTCTTGGTTGTTTCCATAGAGGCTGTTGATTTGTTAGGTGGTTGTTAAGTTTAATTTGTTGTGGATTAGGGAAGTATTAAAGAATTAAGTGGTTCAAGTTTTGTCTAAACAAAATTAGACACTAGAAAGTGAGACAAACAAAAAGAATCTCCCCAAATTGGAAAGTGAGACTCACAAAAAAGCGGAGGGAGTACTTGATTATCTCTATTGTGTATTGCAAATAAACCTCAATTTATCTCTATTCTCAACTTCTGTTATCTAATTTTTTTTCTAAAAATTTACGTTTGTACTACCTTGATTAATAATATGTGATAGGGTGAGCTTATTAACATTTTATATGCTCCCAAGAACTTCCTCTTTTACTTGGAGATTTGTGATTAATGGAAAAGTTTTCTTTTTAGTTTATTTACAGATGTATTATGTTATCTATCTTGGGGGAACATTTAATATATGGAGTACTATTAATTAATATATTATCACAATAGAAAACTGTGATTTCTTGCGTTCTTAAACAAAGAGCATTGATTTTCTTGTGTTTATTAATCTCTATATGACCAACACTCTTCCTAGCCTGTTGTGTCCGTAATTTTGCACTGTGCTGCCAACATCTCTCAGATCCTTTGTCCACTACTCTTCTGGACTAGGCTACATGCATTGATTTTCTTGTGTTTATTAATCTCTACATGACCAACACTCTACCTAGCCTGTCGCGTCCGTAATTTTGCGCTATGCTGCCAACATCTCCCAGATCCTTTGTCCACTACTCTTCTGGACTAGGCTACATTATACTTTCTACATCATTGTTAATTGCTACGCTACTAAAAAAAGCTCTAAAAGAGAAGAGCAGCAACTAGAAAACACCAAGTACTTAGTTTTATTTGCTTGCAACATTTGCATAGCTAACACTTCATTTTTTTTTCTACTTTTAAGACAAGTTGTTCAAGACGTTTGTATGACCAATTGACTATGTCACTGACTCACTGTGCTGCCAAATATTACAAATTGCACACTAGAGCTTCCAACACTTGTGTCTTATCCAATGCCTGCGAGTATGTGCAACATGATGGTTTTTTGCTTAGTTTTGTGATTGGTGGACTTCTCATTTCTTAAGTACTTTATTGTAAAAGATACATGTTAGTCTTTTTTTGAACATTTTTTGTACTACATTTTTTCCATTTACTTTGATATTCCAATTTTCTGAAATGTGGCCTTTGATTGTAATATGTGATGCATTCTTATGTGGTTTATCACATTGAAAGTGTGGCAACATCATGTATATTCATCTATATTGTGTGAATAGTGAAGATTAACAAGTATAAGGAATCATAAAGAAGACTTTTGTTCAATGATTATCCCATAATATGTTCACATAAGAACTTTATCAAAATTGTGGTCTGATCTCAGATTGTCTCTTTGCCTTATCTTATTCTGTTGCAGCTAAAACTTTTCTTCCCTAAAGTGACATTTGCAAAACCAAAAAGCAGCCGTAACTCTAGTATCGGTAAGCGAATATATATATTCCTTAGTTTTAGTATGATTTATCTGTTTCTGCATCTGTTTGGAGATTTGATTTTTTCTTTCTGCAACATGGAAAATTTTAATTCACTTTATTCCTCGTTCATTTTTGTCAAATCGGCATCTTCAATCCTACTGTATATCAGTATACGTAGCACCTCCACTAAGCAAATAGAGGTACATCGATATTGATAATTGTGAGTTATTAGTACTAAACACTTACACTTTGTTTGGATGGAGGGAAAGTTAGGGGAGAGATTTGGAGAGACTATCTTTTGTTTGGATAAAAATGGGGAGAGATGAATGGGGTCGTCATTCAACCCTAGAGTCAAAGATACAATTTATAAACAGAAAATAACGAAAACTTAATTTAGGGTAGTCCAGATTGAACACAGGGAGTGGCAATTTTCTAACGTAAATTCAAATGGATAAGATGCTATGACATGCTGGGCGTACAAAGATATGAATGAAAGACACATAGTGACTCTAAATGGAGATTAACACGAAAGAACAAATCTAGAATATACAAATCAACCAAGTTATCATTAATATCATTGTAGGATTAGTCAATAGAAATATTGACGATCTCAGAAACAATTAAAATAAAATCTAACTATACCAAAAACTAAATTGTGATTTGGACAACTTTGCGATTTCATTAACTCATCTGAGATTAATCAAACATTAGTTCTTAGTCGGTCATTAGGGAATTCTAATGAACTACTTATTGGTCACGGTCTCACGGAGATCTCCATGAGGAATTAATAGCAATTAAAACCAGTACGTTGTAGATAACTTTAAATCATATTTAAATCCAACAATCTTATTCAATCATTGTGTAACCCTTACAGTTTTCACCTTTTAAATCCTAATAAAGATCTAAAATATAATATAAATTAAGAACAAAATAATAATAACAAAAAAGTCATATTATTGAATGTAATAAATAGAAACCTTTGCAGGTGTCAATCCCTAGAAAAAGGTTTGAAGAAAATGAGGTGACACAAGGGGTACTAAACCTTAGTATAAATCTGGATAATCTCCTGACTAGGCACAATACCTGACGGGTATTGGCATACCCGATCTGGTATGTACATAAATTGCGTACTTGATTAGTTCAAACTAGCTAGCATATTCGGTCTGGTATTGGGAAAACCCAATAGGGTCTTGGAAGGCTTTGCTCGACTGAGTATTGGTGAAATATGGTCTGTCTTCGTGACTCAGAGCTTCCTCCTTAGTTTAGGTGTGATATCCGATCGAGTTTGGGCTACTTTTAGCTTATATTTCTCCTTACCTTTCCAGCATTTACGAACAGATGGAGACAAAAATAACTCCTAACAAACGTAAAATGCAATGTATAGAATAAAAAGCATGGAAATACACAATTTAAGTAACAATTTGGAGTAATTAAAATGTAATATTTGGTGCAATCAAGAGGGAGGAATTTGAAGGAATATTAATGGATAATCATGAGTGTAAAATTTGGAATAGAGGTTGGAAAAACTCAAGATTGTTGGCTTGGTAACTTGACCGATCCCTATCCCTTGCAATTTACATGCATATTCTTTTTTAATATTCTAGTCATTATGCAATACATCACCAGCAAAATTTTATGTAATGCTCATATTCAAGTAATTAAGGAGTGAGGAAGGCAAATGATATTCCTTCCAAACCTTTCTAACATCAGAAATATCTTGTTTATTAGAAATAGAAAGGCATCAATCCTTTCCAATTCCCTCCCTTCTTTTCCTTCTTAACTCAACTTCTTTCGCTTCCATGTTTTATTTTTTATCCTTCAAATATATTTTGTTCCTATTCCCTCCGATTCCCTCCCTTCCTTTCCCTCTTAAATTTCAATCCATACAATATGTTAAAGTAATGTATAATCAGTCCGTATGGTATGCCTTGATTTTTTTCCCCACCTTGTGATTTTCTAATGCTCAAGACATCATAAAAAAAATAGTTTTTTGACATAATGTTTTTTGCAGAGGCATTTGTAGTTTGTGAGGGTTACTCTACTCCTGAAGGGTTCAGTGAGAAGGATTTATATCGTCTTCTGAAGGAGGTTGGTAGTCCCTCTGGAGCAGATGATTTGGGTAAGCAGTTTTTGCTTGTATCTTTTGACCTCTAGGTCTTTGTTGAACGAGTTATATGCTTAGATGCTGCAACACTCTGAAACATAATCACCCACATTGACATCCAACTGCATTGGATCTTATTTATCAAATATATTTTTACAAGTATATGACTGTTCAATTGCATATGGATGAATCTACATGTTTTTTTGTCGTCGAAATCTTTCCTGACACGACTCAGATCAGTGCGATCTACTACATAATATTCGCTTCATCTGTGCTTAATTTACTCACGTAGCACAACATGTGAGCAATTTCAGTTGCGATGGGACCAAAGAAAATACTTTGATGGATAGAAGATGTGAGATTTTCAAAAAGCATTTAGATCATTACTTAATCTGAGGGAGTAAATGTTGTAGGCTTGTAGCCTTGAGTTGTGGACTCAATACAGATGTAATACATAAGTGCACTGTGCACATTCCATTGACCACTGATATTGTCTTATTGCTTTCGAATTAGTAATTTAGAAAATTCTAATTCTTAGTCTATTCCTTTACATTAAGAGCTGGTAATTTCAATCCAAAACCCTTCAAGACCTATACTCATGGCCAGTTTCATTACTATCCCTGTACCTAACACTTTTCTCCTGTCAGTTGTCGGTGCCTAGGTAACCCCTTAGTTATATCAACATCGATTTAGCCATGAGTCGTGGAATGATTGATCATTGATCTCTATTCCCCAACATCTTTATTGGGATCTCTTTTATTATCTATATAGGAGATTGATTAATTTTCATGCCTGCTAAAAATAGGAGACTCTTGAGAATCGGATTTTGTCTCTCTGGAGTATGTAGCACTTTCCCTATGTGCAACCTGAGTTCAATTCTCGTTGCGTGCCTCCCCAGCCCCCTCCCCCTCCCTGTACCTCCAAAAAAAATAGGAGTCTCCTTATGTGAAGCGTCTTTTGTAGACTTATTTTTTCCACCGCCTCCTGCACTTCATCGCACTTCTTAGTCTTTCTAGTGAAATCCGAGCTTATATTTTTGTGATTTATCTTATTTAATCTCTTTAAATTTATGATAGTAGTACTGGTTGATGACTCTAATTGATGTTTCCTTCTGGGTATTGAGTGAACAGACTGCAGCAGTGCATGGTTAGAAGGACCAAATAAAATATATATTCCATTTTTGGCTTGTGGAGATCTTAGTGGATATGACTCGGATCGATCGTACCCCTTACCCCAAGTTGCTGAAGGGGCTTACAAGAGCTTGGACCCTGTGCAACCTCCCATTGCTCCTCCTTATAAAAGGGCACTGGAGCTCAAGAAAGCTGCAAATCAAGGCGTTCGACAACTTTAAAACCTTTCCTTTGATTCTTGTTGATGCAAAATTCAAATTTATTCTAGTTTTCTCCAATTGATTAAGAATTTTTATTTTTAATTTAAATCTTTAAACTGGTTAGTTGATCATCATTGGGTTGATAACTTTTTTGCTATACAATATTAGAGTTATTTATCATTAGTTGGGTCTGTTTGGCAAAGAACTATTAGTCGGTTGTTGGTTTCACTAGTTATAAGTATTAGTTAATAAGTCAATTGTTTAAACTAGTTGTTAAAGCTAACTATTATGGAGATATTTAGTAAAATCATTTGTTGGTTGTTGGTTGTATATTGAAGAAAAAACACGAAGTTAAGTCATTGAAAAAGCTACTATGAGTAGCTTTTGATTTTGATTTAAAAATCGGCTATTTGGTTTGCTTAAAAATAATTTACGAAATATATTTTTAATTGCTTGACCATTCATAAAGTCAAAAGTTAATTAAAATGCTAAGAAAAATACTAATTGATATACACTACTATTATTTACTAATTCTGTCTCCTTGAATTTAACACTTCAAATTTATGTGTTTTTTAGGTTTGGCATATATTATATTTTGGTTTGTCTCTGATTTTAACATCAAACCCTGTTAGTTTTTACATTTTACCACCGACATTCTGAGCTTTTCTCATAAAATCACAATTGCCTCCAATTAGTGATCCTCTATGTGCTTTGTGTTAAGGAAAATATATATGGTTCCAGAATTGGAATTTAACAAATATAGGCAAGATTTCTGAGTAGAAGAACAAATTAAAAGTTGTTAAATATCAAATTCTTGTAAGTTTTGAAATATTGTTTTTGGATTACAAGTTTGGCCGAGGAAAAGAGATAAGGCTATGTGAAAATTGTATTTAGAGCATTTTTTAAAAAGTGATATTTATTTTTCAATTAATACAAGATGAAGGATTCACTAAAGGAAATTTTTTTAAATGTACATAGATGAAAATTTACTTGTTTTGCAATCATATGAGTGATTTAAAAAGAATTTAACCCATCAACTTCAAGCCTTAAAACATTTAATTTAAGACTTCAAATGTAAGTTTTTCCACAACTTAAAAGCTTCAAACTACCTATTTTAACTCTTAAAACACTCACTTTAAGACTAAAAATGTCAATTTTAATTCTTAAAACCCCTACGTTTATTCCAAAGCTTCAAACTCTATTTCAAGGTTTAAATTTCCTACTTTAAGCTTTAATATTTCTTTATCAATGGTTAAAATGACTACTTTAAGACTTGAAAAGTCTACTCTAAGGGCTTAAAATAGTCAATTTTAAAACTCAAAATGTACATTCTAAGATGTAAAATGCGTATTCTAAACTTTTAAAATGACAAAAAAAAAAAAATGTATTTTGGAAAAACAATTTTCAATGGCTGGATTTACGAGATGAACCGGGCCTATGTGTAGTTGGACATAGATTCATTGGATTTAAGTGAAGCAAACTTATTTTGTAACAATTATAAAATAGTAGAAATAGAATTTTTTTTATCAAAACCTAAGAAGAGAAAGAAGATAGAAATGCAGCGGAGGGGTAGGGTTAATCAGTTTCTTTTTTGTTTTAATTAATATTTTTTTAAAGAAAAAACTAACTTGTTCAAACAGGCTGGTTATTTTAGTGCACTCTAAGTGAATATTTCTAAAGTTCAGATTTTATTTATAGTTGAAATAGGTGAAGTTATTAGGTTGGATTTTTTATAATTTTTTCAATTTTATTTCAAGATGACGTGAATTATTTACCTTTTTGAATATTATGTTGCATCTTTTAATTTTTAACCCCATCTACTTTGTATGTGATGAACCTTGAAATTTGAATTACATAGAAAAAACTGCATAGCATTTAAATGAGTGAATTTGGAGGAAATTGATGAAAATTTATAATGAATAAGATAAATTATCAACAAAATAAATGAAATAAGATAAGTTTCAACTTATTTCCATAAGTAAACATATAATTTTCAAACCTGTGATTTGGGGTTTTTGCAGTTAGTAACTGCGAACAAGTAAAAAGAAACAAACTAGTTGTTCCCAGTTATTACCTGCGAACAGCTTTGACTTTTTTTTTAACCTGTTCTAACTGCGAATAGCTACTTCACTTTTTTTTTTTACCTGTGTGTATTTGTAGAGCATGTTGTTCGCAGTTAACAGGTCAAAAAAAAGTCAAAGTTGTTCCCAGTTAGTAACTGGGAACAGCTAGTTTGTTTTTTTTGACCTGTTCGCAGTTAATAACTGCGAACAGCCCCAAATCACAGGTTTGAGAATTGCATGCTTACTTTTGGAAATAAGTTGAAACTTATCTTATTTCGTTCATTTTGTTATTAATTTGTCTTAATCATTTTAAATTTTCAAAATTGACAAAGTACAACTAGCAATGGTCCAAGACTCTATTGGACCTGACCCAGATCCGACCCATAATCATCCTTTGTTGACAATCTCCTTTAAATACACATTTGGTGAAATTTAAACTTATGACCTTAAAGACATAGAATCAAATTCTCGCTAAGTGAATCAAGAATACTTGATTGACAACTTTTGACAGTTTGTATTGACTAAAAAGAATATCACAAAAAAGATACTACATAGAGGTGCTACAGCTCGCAAACTGCTTGAGACCAACTCGGTTAACACTTGATTTCAATATGCTTGAGCTTGGCTCGAGTTCGTGATCAACTCGAGACCTTAACAAGTTGAGTTTAAGCGAGTTGAACAAGCTTCTAACTTGACTCGATAAGCTTGCAGGTTGCTTAATAAAGGTTTGAAATTAGTTTATGCTTCCATATGAAAAGAACAATGAAATGGGAACCTTACTACAATTACGTATAAGTCTAGAGTAGGGATAAAAGAGGACACTTCATTGTTGAAAATACGAGTTTATCAAAAATGCTTGTTCAAAAGCAATTCAAATCAACTCAAAACCTTGATTAGCACCATTATTGTAGGAGTATCTCCATCATCTCCAAAATTTGTTCAACTCTATAATCAACCAGCCCTTAATAGCAAACATCTTCTACAATTTCATATAAATAGATGTGCACATAAATTAATTAGTCATTTTAGTCGTTTTAAAGTTAGATATAGCAAAGCTATAGAAATAGAGGAATATAATGAATTAACACATCTCATTGTTGGAATTGAGATCGATCTACAAAAGCTAGATTTCCCAAAAAACTAGAAACAAATGAAGATATCCTACGCCTTTCATTGAATAAACACCTTTTATTTCATAGAACAAACGAATTTACACCTGAAAAACGATGTACTACCAAGTTTTTTCTACTGATGTCAACATTTTCACTATCTGAATTCAGATGACCAAGTTCCATTGTCTTCCAACAATAAAAAGGAATTTAAATTAAAATAAAACGTTTTCTGTGAGATTAGAAGCTAAAGCAATCAAGAGATCAACATCAATATTAACAAGTTCACATTTTGAATCCCCACACACGTAACATCAATCCATCATCAGAGAAGTTGCCATTCATCCTCGTGCGTATCATCATTACTTGAATGCACTATGTCATAAGAATCATCTTCTCGGGTTTCATCAATACCACACTGGTTTGATGTCCTAGGAGTGTTACGGCTCTTAGTTACAGTAAATAGTGGAGCACCATTTGATTCATTGGCTAACGATGAAGCTCGTGAACAAAAATCATCAAAATCATCTGAACAAACAAATAAACAGGGATGAGCGTAAATGTGTGCATCTCCGTCTATACAACAACAATGAACAAATCACATCCTGTCCTTGAAAGTTAAAAGTCATCTAACAGTCAACAAACAAATGAAAGTATGAACATGCATTTATGCATTCACTCTTTAATCTCCAAAAATCAACAGTCCGCTAGTCTTGGACTCTAAGGTGACTTCAATTGTCTCATTTGAGGATCTTAACATATCACAGATACAAAGAAGGCGAAATCCCCAATGTAATGTTTAAACCTATGTTACCCAGATCATAGAACGAAGCTCCAGTCTACGATTGGAACGCTCGTCCCAGATCGCTGGTCAAACGCGACCTAGATCACTTGCAACCCCGTTCCGGTTCATCGGAGCAAATATGAAGTGAAGATTGTTGTTATCAGTAAAAAAAACTTATAAAAAGGTGAAATAAGGAGCTTACCTTAAGGTTTTAATGGAGAGAAGAGAAGAACGAAGAACATGAAAGATGCTGCCGAATTCTTACTCTTAGTACAGTGTTAGGGTTGACAAAGTTTCTTTCTTATTGATCTTGGTCCACCACTTTAAAAGTGGACAAATGAAAATATTCTAATTTGTTTTTTTAATGCACTTGGCCCACCAGTAGGGGAGTTGAACGGACTGCACACGGTCGGGTTGGGTTTTTTGCAAAAAAAAATAGGTCGGGCTGGATACGGGTTTTGAAAAAGGTGAAATTAACAGAAAATCGAGCTCCAAAGCCCAGTTCAGCTTGGCCCGGCCAATTTTCCAAAAAAAAAAAACATAAATACACTGCATGAATCTTACAATCAGTTCTAAACTCAGTCAAACTCAACCAATTGCAAATTTCTTTCGATGGCGAATATCAGTTACTTTCAGCCTTGATAAAAGTCTAAAGAAAAGTCTTGGATTCGAATTGTTGTAACGCTTAGCATTGATAAAAGTTCAGCCTCCAAATTACGTTGTAATTCGTCACATTCAAACACCAATTACTTTTGATGACGGAAATCAAGAGTAAGGTAACCTTGAAAATTGGTTCAAGATGAGATGAAGTTCTTCTATTTGACTAAACCATCATGAACATTTGAACCCCATTAATGGCGGGAGTTCTTCTAATTTACTAAACCGTCATGAACTGTGCCTCCATAGCTAAGGTATTACAAAATTCTAACAACCCCATTTCAAATTGATTACTCCAACAAAACGGCAATATTTTTAACTCATTAAGTTAGCAACCCATAGAAGAACCCATTTTCTAAAGTTTCAAAGTCCCCTTTTCAGCCCATATTTCAACCCATTTAGAATCCAGTCCATTTTAATAGTAATAAAGCCTATTTTCCGCCCAGCCAATATCAGCACAACCCTCCCATAACCCTCCTAAAATGGGACGGAGAAGGCCTGAAAACGGGGCCCGACCCCTTGAACACTCCTACACACCACTTATATTATAATTCTTACTCTTATTACTTTTACAATAAGTTTCTAAAATTTAATTTTTTACTGCACTTGGTCCACCACCTTGCAGGCGGACAAATAAACTCTCTTTCTTGCTAAAATTAATGTGCTCCCTTTCCATTTCTTTTTATGTTTTACTTTTTATTATTTTGCTTTAGCTTTTCCTATTTCTTTCCTTTTGTTTTCCTTATTTTAAAGAATACTAGCAAAAAGGGTACTATCTTCCCTTAATTTTCTTTTCTTTATCTTTTAAAATCTAATTATTAAGAGTAAATTATAATACTAAAATATATTCATCATTCCGAAGTCACCTCAGATAGTGATTTGCGAACCCGTCACGTCTCGAACCGTATTGCATTCAGTCAGAATAACGAGTTTAAATATTAGCTAGATTTGCAGATGAGTTGGTGACCCTAGATGATGCAATAATCTTACAAGTCACCAATGACCATATTGCCTACAAGTTTTGGATCATGATGAGAGGCCATTAAATCGTGTGCATTTCTTATTCAAGTGAAGACGCATATGGTGTTTGGCAATTAAGGGTCTATTAAAAACATCTATTTGTATTTACAATGATAAGATTTCATAAATCTGACCCCTCTTTACCTCATCTAAGTGAGAGGCAAAAGTATTGTATGAACTTAGTCCACATTAAAATAGCGTACTCCATTTCACTTCATCTAAGTGAGAGGCTAGTCTTTTGAGTGAGTTCTCATGTTTATTCTATAACAATGGCATCAGAGCCGACCCGGAGTGGCCTGGGTTAAGTCAACCGTGAGCAACGAAGACGTCGGAACTTATGGGGTAATCAATGGATTGAGGCCATTATAAGGTTATAGGACTTTGTCCCACATCGGTTGAATAGGCAAATAATGTGAGATTTATAGAGTAAATGGGCTCTCTCACCTACTAGGCTAATCTTTTGGGTGAGTTCTCTTATTTATTCTATAACGGTAAATAGAACAGGTTAGATACTCAACCAAAGGTCTCCCTTTAAGTGGAAGAGCAGCAATGAGTCTGAAATGATATCACTTGTTTGGATAAAAGTTGATGTATCTTTTAGTTAAAAAGGGCTGTAGACCTGATTACAATGGTCCGGCAATGGCATCCATGGAAAATCACAAAGTGTCGAGATTAATTTATATTATAGGTGGCCAGTCAGTAACACGATAGAACTCACTTTGGCTTGAATGAAGACAGGGTTATTAGTTCAGGTTACCCTAGATAATCTAATATACAAATAGTGTAGGCCTCAGAAACAATCTGGCCTCCATAGTAAAGAATGAAATTATTTTTTTCAGCAGTTCAACTCTAAATGAAAGGAACACAAAACTTAATACTAACATGAAATGGATTAAGAAGCCAAGACAGTACCTTTGTCTCTGCAATAAAATCCAATTGCCAATGAAGGATCAATAGACTCCAAATGAATTTGCCGGATCACACTGGTGCAAGGAGAAAAAATGAGTAACAAAGCCACCAAAGACATTAAGGATATCCAAATCAGTGGAAATCTTACTTGCTATGGAATGACGAAGTATCTACCTCTGCCTGGTCCTTCATAATATTAACCACCTAAAAGGCAATATAAGAGCAGTTCGAGAGGGATATCAAGCTTAATTTCAACAACGATCAGTAAAAAGTAAAGAGCCCATTAATCAATTTACTCTTTAAATCAACATGAGACAAGGCTAACAAAAAAAAAAAAAAAAAAAAAAAAAGCAAAATCCACAACAGCAGCATTTTGCTCACTCTGAAATGAATCCCAGACTGCAGAAATTAGATAATTAGAGTGTCGAGGTAAAGAAAATCCAGATTTTCATGTGAATTGCTGTTGCCTAACAAGTATGAAGTGCATACAACTCCATTGAAGAAGACCAAAAGTAAGGAAGAAGACAAGACATGGTACAAAGCAACACAGGCCATTGCTGTACTAAGTAATTAACTTAAACACACATGTCAACCATTCGCAGCTCTTGAGCAGTTCAAGAATTCATCATCAACTTACTGTTCATGACACTACCTCACAATATCATCAATATCATCCCTCAAAACTGCGTTTCAAGCATGGTGTTCCAGAAAAATACAACAAACTTATGTATCATAAAACAGGTCAATAACTTGAAATGTTGCATATCATCAATATTCACCACAATGGCATGTATTGTAATTTGTATTGCGCACAATCATCTAGATCTAACAGAATGATCTTTACGTTAATATTAGTAATTTCCTACCACATTCTGCTATGTGTCGTTGCAATCATTTCTTTACTGATGAAAAGCAAACTAGGAGTCTTTAATTGTGTACATCTGTATAAATAATATAAAAGATCAAGAAGTAGTCTTTATACAGCCAAGTCTTCTAAATCAAAAGACTCTTTAGGATCAAATCAAAGCTACTAAAACTCTTTCATGCAAAGCAATGAAAGCAAGATGGTTATAATTCCCCAAATCACGAAAACATTAGATTAGCTTCTTTCTCGTGTATATGCAAATTGCTTTCATACAAAACAAACAACCAATGACAGCATTTAACTAGCAGATTTTTGGACAAGAGTTGTATGCATCATTGTCTACAGCAGTAAAAGCTTCTGAGATGTGCACACTCACATTCGCATCAAAGCCCCAAACTTGTCTCATCTTTTTCTTACAGATATATCCTCAAAATTCCTCTTTCTTCAAATGTTGAGTATAAAGCACAGAACACCCAGTTGATATTATGTAACAAGTGATTTGGAGTTTTAACTTGAATGAGATATGTAAATCACACTGTGCACAATCGAGGACAATGATATTGAATGCTCATCTCAAAACAAGCAGTCACCATCTTCACCTCCATATAAGCCAGCAATATTGATCATAGACTTTCAAGTGAAAATGAATGATTAATATATTGCCTTTCACTAGTCAATTAGCTACGTGATTTTGATACACTCACGAGATACTCATCAACGAGTTTGGTCAAAACACAAAAGTCAAAACTCTTGTAAAGTTAATAACGGACATTAGCAATATTTCAAAGCTCATTTGACTAACAAGCAAATTTGAGACCAAGTGATTGCCGAAAGCACATATGTAAACAACTTTGACATATACTTCACATCAAAAATTATCTAGCAACTCAAAAGAATTCCTTAAGTTCAACATTTATCCGGTTTAAGTAATGCAGTTTCAAACATATTTTCTCCTCTTCCAATCAAGATTTTTCCGAATACCTCTAGCCTGAATATATTCAAATCTTTAATCTGCATAAAAGCCTTCAAGCTTAATTTCTTTGTAGAAGAACAAGATTGAACTGAAAGAGTCAAGCACGTCAAAAACCTCAACCTGCAAGCAGAACTTACCGGAAGGGTTACACCTATAACTTCTTCAATTACACTCCTCACATTATAGTCACGAGGATTCAAGAACAATAAACTTTGAAAAAAAAATACAGCACCTAGTTTATGCCCCACTTTGATGATCATCAAATCTCACTAAAACCAGTGTTACCAGCCGGCAGCCTCACTACACTTCAGTTCACAATTTAAATTCAGGAACGCAATTCACTAGTCAGCAGATTTATGAATTGCTGGAACGCAATTTTTAAGATCATGATTGTATTATATATTATCTTGTTTGCTATTTAAAAAAAATTGTTAAAAAATTCAAATTTCCTTTTTCTTGTTTTTTTTTGTTTTTGAAGATTTAATGGAAGAAACAACATATAATAGTAGCTACAACAAAAACTGTAAATTGTAAACAAAAATTAGAACACAAAGATAACAGAAACTCAACTTTTTTCATTAATAACTTAAGAATTTAAATGTAGCAGCTAATATAAAAACTCCAACATTCGGCACAAAACAACAAATACTAACGTACAATCATTCCCATCTACGCTTATCATATTCCTTTAGCGAGAGCTAGAAAAGGGGCCCCTATAGAAAACGGTTGTTTGAGGATTTACTTTACATGTAGGATTTGAGACAGGTTGTACTTGATGATTATAATTTTTCAGTTAGGAACACTTACAATAAATTATGTTCAATAAAAGCTAGGAGCCTATGATTTTAGGAGTCCATCATTTTATTTATTTCCTGCCTTGTTGAATAGCTCAAAATATTCGTCTTTAGAGTGAGAATGATTCCAATTCCCAAAAGTGTTCTATGCCCTATTTGGAAAAGAATGTATTTTCTGATTCATTGATAGACCACCATTCAATAACTACCATAGTCAGTGACTCAGTGCATCCATTTGAGCTTATGCATGTCATATATACCTTCTTCAACTGAACATAATCAAATTGCTACCTCAACTTTAACTTCTTCTCCTGATAACTAAGACTTTCCCAAAGGTTTCCATACAACCAATGAACACCTCCCTATCTAAATTCAGAGCCTTCCTAGCTTAAATGGATACAAGGAAAACAATCAAAGATGCAGAGTTTAAAGGGGACTTGAGCAAGGTTGAATCAGTCAAAAGTCGTCAAGAAACAATCAACCAAACACATTAAAACATCCAATGATATTGGCATTTGGAAATTAGGAGAGAAGCTGGGAAGTTGTTGACATAAAAATCATGAGACGTCTTTGTGCACATGATATTGCTTTCAACTGTTTTGAGAAGTATGATTTTTCACAACATAGCTGCCCGCTATCCACCAAACACATAACCATAACTGCCTCAGCTGGTTTGGTATTTGCAAAATTGTATTCATCTGCCATGATAACAGTATTCTTCCCTTAACTCTCCCAAATTACTAATAAATTCAGCTTGCGAACAGGCCAACTAATTGACTAGTTTCCTTAAATACCATGAGGAATAAGCAGGCAAACAAATGCATGATGTGATATTGAAGGGCACATTTACCGGTTGAACTTCATGTGGATCCAAGTAGAATGCATTTTCATCTTGCACACCAACGATGTAAGTTGAAACACCAGGCTTCCCGCCTAAGATGCCAAGGCTCTGGGGAAATGTAAATGTAGCCCCCAGTAGAGGAACATACCTGACAGTTAATACAATAAAAGGTTAAAAACCCAATTAAATTTGAAGAACCACGAAATCAAAGAAAATTGCAAGTTAGATAGCAAAAATTTACTAAGGCAATCTAATTCTAAAATACTAGTTGCTTTAATGTATGGTCTTGTTCTCTTCACCTTACTTGTATAGAACAAAAATGATTTTCCAATCGCAACTGATTATTACTTCTTACTTGAAACATCCTATCAAAACAGATAGTTGAGTGAAACTGATAATTTTAAATCAGAACTAATTTTTAGTGACAAAATTTGATTTCTACAAATTATGATTTGTATTATATACTCATATAAAGCAAGGAATTTCAAGACATCCTCTTGGTACATATATTTGTACCATAGTGCAAAGAAACAAAAAGTTTCAAGATCACCTTTTGGTACTTGTATTAGTACCATAGTGCGAAAAACAAGGTATTATCGTATCGTATTGATTCCTTATTTTATTACGGCAAATTGATGACAATTTAGACATATAATTACTAGAAGAAAGTTACCGTTAGTCAGACAATGAATCCAAGGATACCACAAGCCAAATTTAACCCAAATTCATACAGAACATTCTCGTTATATATGTATATATATATATATATATATACATATAAATATATATATATATATATATATATATATATATATGGTCAAGTTCCAATGAGAACCAAGCTTATATGAGAACCGCGAGAACCAATCTCTCCGATAAAAATGTGTTACTTTTTCACAGAAAAGGTGTTACTTTTGGACAAAAAAATGTTACTTTTGTTTAAAAATAATTTGGTACATCTTAGAAAAAAAGTATTACTTTCAGAAAAAAAATATAAATACAAAGTAACACGTTTTTTTCGAAAAGCAACACCTTTTTATGTAAAAAGTAACCCCTTTTTGTGAGTTTTTTTCATAATTTTTTTTCTTAAAGTAACACTTATTTGCCTAAAAGTATCATCTTTTTTTTTCAAACCAAGTAACACTTTTTTGCCTAATAGTAACACCTTTTTAGTGAACAAGTAACACTTTTTTGTCAGGCAAATTAGTTCTCACGGTTCTCATATAAGGATGGTTCTCACTTGAACTTCTTCCTATATATATATATATATAAAGAACATAAGGGTTGAAGTTGAGATTGCAAAAAGTCAAAAAAGAACTTCAATTCAGAATATCGGAGTAATTCATTTCCCTTGCATCAAATAATGTATGCTTTTAATCATAGCTTTATTTTATTGGTACATTTAGCATAATCCCATAGTTGAGTAATTGTGTTTTGAAAAAAAAAAGATGGAACCATGTGTCATCTAAGAAAACCTTATAATATGGAAGGAAGATTTCAGTAAAATATATAAATGCCAAAGCTGAAAAAATATGATCTAGTCGGTGTATCCACTCATGAGGCAAATAGGAAACTCAGATTCACCCTCATTAGCATGTTAAGAAAATTTGAGAAAAAATATGTTTTTATTGAGAAAGAAACACACATGCTTATCTCCTTAGCATAATTGTAATTTGTGACTAGCATAATTAGTTAGTAATTGAGAGGAATGCATCAAGGTAGATGGAGAACATTATCGGAGAGCAACTTATAGTGTCAACTACAATTGACAATAATTGAATATAAATACAACTTCAATAGGGAAAACTTGATGAATTATCCGATCAAAATAAATCAGACTACTGATTATATTTCAATAAACCCAAGCAGTTGGTAGATTTTCTTTAACAGCACGGATGGCAGAAAATGAAAAAAAAAACAAAAAAAGAAAATAAAAACACATCCATACCACCGGGGCTTCACAACAACACCCTTCTAGAGGTGTTCAAAATAAATCGAATACCTTACATTTACCCAACCTTATAACCACATCCGACTTCAGAATGAATTTAAAATTATGTAAAAAAACGTGGACGCAAGAGTCGATTTTAAACCAACTCAAAACATTTGATCCGAAATCGACTTGATGATTCGAACGAACACATCTAACCCTTCCCTACCCCTAAATAACCTCCTCTTCTTCCCATTCACCGTTGCTCCTATATCCATTCGCTTTTCCCTGCTTCAACTGTTCTTCCCCCCTCCCTCTGCCATCACATAATATTACCCCATTCTTTCCAACAATTATCCCATCATATGGAATTAATTATAAACAAAATACTCTCGGCTAGGTTTTTAAAATCACCAAACTTTTAACTATCCAAAGTGAATATTGAACACAAAAAACAAGTCTTCATTGAGACAAAAGCATGACTTTAATCACCAGAATTCCCAACAAACAATGTCACTAGCTTCTTAAAATGAATATTTCTCCATCATATCAACAATATTAGGCAACATAGATGCAAGAATTCACCAACTTCAACCTCATTGTATTTATACATCTGCTCTCAAAAAACTAAACAAAATCCATTTCTTCAATCTTCCCCAACATCCCAGAAAAGGTCACAATTAGTAAAATGGAAATCATACATCAATTTATTCGGAAATGGTGTCTAAATGCACTTATTGCATGTAGAAGTTACAATATTTTAGCACTCATCAATGGCATCATTTAGATGTTACACAAGAAAAAGGTCCATCATTAAGTTGATTCAAGTGAAATCGTTATAACATGTTGATTAGCCTTGAAAGATTATAATTTTAAAAGGAGATTGTTACATTTGCTTAGAATAGAACAAGTTATAACTCTAGGTTAGGGATGTTACATTCGAAGTTGTGTAGTTGTTTTGATTCAGATTTTAGTTTCCTTAATCAAAGGAATTTAGGGGGGAAAACTATTAGAACATGAGAGGCATTTTTCTGGAGAGGCCATTACAGGTTGGGCATGAAAAATCTTCTTGACGTATTCTAGGAATAAACATAGCAAGCAATATGAATGGGTATGCTTAACTTTAAAAAAACCTTGAATTCTTAGTGAATTCATCTTGAGAAAAGTTTGAAGCACGTCCCTTTCACTAAGTATACTTTCTGTTGCTAGTAAGAGCTTTGAGAGTGGAATTGTAAACCCCATCAAACTAGTGAGCTTGTCTCAAGTTAATTGGCCTATCCCTTTTGTTTTCAGTTCCTAGTTATTGCTTAAACTGACACAAACAATTATGACCCCACATCACTACACCAGACTTAATAAGAGCTCAATATAAACATCATCAACAAGCATTTCAGTCAATCATATTGCTGCCAAGACAAAAACTTCAGAGATGGAAATTATATTCATAACAGAACACAAATTGTTTATTATTCAAATTTTAAAGTAGACTTCAAGAGTATGAATTTCCTTCAACCAAAGATATGAACCACCCATCTCTACTAAGATATAAAGACTAGTTTCCACTATATTTTGTCAGCCTGACAATCTACCTAAAAAAATAGCAATACCATAAAGCATGGAACTTCCTACAAACTATAGCATATATGCATTAAACTCATAACAAACCTGGGGTTAAGCTTATCAAGCCCAAGAACTAGAGGGACCAGCAAAAGAATTGGCATCCAATCAGCTGCACCACCTGAATGCTCATGACAGCAACTATATACATCTTCTATGCAAACAACAGGTGCTCCACCACGTTCACCATCTTCATCACCAGAGACAATATAGACAGCCATTGGTAGTAATTTATTGATTTTCACTTTCTCAGCACGAACTAGAGTTTCCCAAGCACGACACATGGCATAAGGGCCAACCCATGACCCAGCAGCTAGACCATAACCCTCCCCAGCTTCTAGAAGCTTATTGATTGAAAAAGCTGATTCTTCAAAATCACCAAATTCGTGTAGGATTTCAAGGTACCCTTGTTCAACTTGCTGCATAATACATGTACCATTAGTATTCTAACTTTCAGATTATAAAGAAATAAACAGACCTCTATTTTCATTACCTTATGCCTTTTTGATAAATGATAACTAATATTAATTTAATTTAATTTCTGCATATATTTTTGAAAACTAATTATTTTTATCGTGTCTCAAATAAATTGACGTACGAGAACGAACTCAAAAACACACCTTATTCACATTTTTCCTCCAAGATCTCCCAAATCGATGAACAATCAATGCCTGAAAATTTGACAATTGGTAAAAAAAATGCAAAAAATTCTACTATGGTAACCAAGAAAGGTTACTAATTAGGTATAAATCAAAAACTATCAATCCAACTCACTTGTGCGAAAAGCATCTGACTGCTCCGAAGCATGCATCCCCAATTAACATCGCTAGTATACTTTGAATCCCCAATAGGATCAAACCCTAAGATACAACCAACATAACAATAATCCTCAAAACATTTTGAATAACTAAATTAGGATCAATTGATGCAAAATAAAGCCTAACCTTTCCTATATGTCATCAAAATCCTCGAGGAGAAGTCCTCAACAAACGCAGCAAAACCATTGCTAGTAACAGGATCACCGCCAATAGCATCATCGAGTTTATAACAAACCCCCAACATCCAAATGTTACTTGTTGAGGAAATAACACTCGACTTACAAAACCCGAACATATTCTCTTTAATCCTTCTTATTGACCCGCTTGCCATAACTCTTTTTACGGCAGCTGCCCACCCATTACTACCAGTACAACTAATTTTGGCGTTAGTTATAATTCCCTTTTTCGGAGAATTCGAATTCGAATTTACTCCTTCCTCAGCACGAGATTCAAAAACTGAGAATGTTGATACAAAAATCCCAGACAAAAACGAAGAAGCCCTAGGTGATGATGATAATTTGTGATCGTGTTTAAATTTAGGGAAAATTGAAGAGGAACTAGTACTAGACGACGATTTATCAGTACCAGTTCTCTCAAACAAGTTCTTCATCACCTAAAATTCAAGTTATTCATAGTTGATCATACTAAATACTAATCTAATTCTATGTTAATCGCCAAATTAAGTGCACATAAAATAAAACCTAATTGCTTCGTATTTACAATTTTTGAAGAATTCTTGCCTTGATCAGACTATGGAGAAAAAAGTGCATAATTTTAACCTGGAAATTGAGAATAATAAATCAGCTTACACATTGAAATTGAGAAGAAATTGAAGAACATGAAGGAATTTCCATCACGAAATCGAGAAAGAGAAGGCCAAAAAACCTGGATGTTCGGCCGACGGAGAGAATGAATTGGGGAAGAAAAAGAATGGAGGGGAGAGAAAACAATGGCGTGTTAAGTCTTAAGCGTTGATTTTCCCCTTGAAGAAGAGAATTGGTTTAGTAGACGCAAAGCCTTGTTTTCTTTACCAACAGAATTCTACTATTATTATTATAATCACAAATTGATTAGGAGTTGTCTTATCTCATTTGAAGCAAATATAATTTTTTTAGATCAAGTACTTCAGGGTTGAAATAGTCTAAGTAAATAATGGTGATTTATAATATAAATCACTTCTATGTGTAAGAATTTAACAGACGGTGATTGATTAGGAATTTTCAGTGGCTAGAATACATTCTCACAAGTACGGCCTTCTTCAGTCAAGTACCTAATATAGATTATCACATAATTTTCCCTTTCTAGTCTACTTTGTAATCTAAAAAGAACCACAAATCATAAATATTACTCTTTTTGTTTCAGCAATATTGTTTCATTTTGGTTTTTTTAAACTATTTACAATTCACTTTTAATTTGTATTATATTTTTAATCTATAGGTTAAAACATAATCAAGTTGAGTCTTGTTTAATTCATCTCAACATAAAGATTAAAAATATCAACTTTTTATAATTTTTGGTTATGCACAATTAAAGATTTTAAGATTTTAATAATTATTTTGACAAACATGTCCAAATCAAATGGGACAAAAATAATAAATCAAAGGGAGTAATAAGAAAACAATTAGTACCTTTAACTCTATTTAGTTGATCAACTTACTTAAAACTAGCATATCTAGTTGGATGAGTAAGATAAGACTATATTTTATAATGTACTTCATTTATTTATACATTATCGATAGATCTATATTGTCTATCTTATATACAATTAATTTAAAATACATGCCAATTTTATGATAAAAAATTTCTCCCTATTTCATACAGGCAAATATTTTTTTATCATGTAACACCTTTATGATTAGAATTATTTAATTGATATTTATGATTAGATTTGTTTAATTGATTAATTTTTTAAAACTATACCTTATTTACTACTTTCATCGTTCCTTTTTGTTTTTCCACTTTACTTTTTTGCACACATTTTGAAGTAAAATTTTGAGTGTTAATATCTCTAAGCACGCATCATACAAAATTGTAAAAATTATATATTAAAAAGGGAAAAAATTACTTAGAATAATCCAAATTTTTCATAACTTTCCTACAATAATCTCACTTATTAATTAACCAAAAATAATTCCAACTTTGGGGGTATTTTCCTAGAGTAAATACGGTAACCGGATGACTTGCCGGATGACTTTTCATAGCAAATTTTATTCTAAAAAAGATAAATTAAAATAAAATGTCGAAAAAATGATTAAAAAATGTTTTAAAAATTTTCTGATTTTTTTTGTTATTCAAAATTTTTTATGTAAATTTAAAATTTTTCTTTAATTGTACGTTAATTTTTAGTTTACTTTTTTGGTAAATAGCCTATTATGTCATCGGGTTACTCGAGTTTATTCTAGGCAATACCCCTAACGTTGGGATTATTCATGGTTAATCAATAGATAGGATTATTATATGAAAATCATGAAAAGATTCGATTATTCTAGGTAATTTTTCCAAAATAAAAATTTGCTTCACGACAGATCTAATAAGATCTCACATGAATATAATTTATCTTCAATATATACTTTAAAATTCCAATTAAAATTTTTCTCTCCAGAAGCAGAAAAACGTAAGTGAACAAAAAAAAAGAACAAAGGGAGTATTCTTTAAAAATATACAATCAATTATATGTAGTATATTTTAATTACAATGGGTAATTATCAAATAACACATTAATTATTCATGTAAAAAGTTTATTCATTAAAATATTTTTGTAATTAATCAAGAAAAGAAAATAATTTTGAAATACTTTTTCATATATAATCTTGTTTATACTTAAATGGCTATATTAAAAAACGACACAAATAAAATAGATTACACATTAATTATTCAAGTAAATAATTAAGATAAGATATCAATAAATAAATTTAAATTGATAGTGCTATCACCTATATTTGACAGGTTTATAATACATAAATAAATAAATTAGGTTATATGTTAATTATTATAGTAAAAGAATATGTTCTCTAGGCTGAAAACTTATTTTAAGATTTTGAAAGACATTCAACATTTAAATTATTATTAATAATATCTTATATGTGTTGAAATTTTCTATTATTTTAATTTAATTATTTATAATGTATATTATTTAGTGCATGATTTTATGATTATGTGAGTATATATTAGTAATAGAGTCATATAATAACTTAATTAAAGATATTTAATTAGTAATTTTTTTACTTAAATAATTCATAAACCGTGATTTGGTATAAAAATCAAACTAGTTGTACTAATGAAAAGAAATTGGTAACATGTGTCATCACTTTGATAACAAAAAATTTACACTTTTTATTTTCTAGTTAAAAAAAATTTATTGTTTTTCTTTTCTAGTCTTGCAATGTTTATTAGCGTATAATCAAAAGACCTTTCTGATTATTTCTTTGCCTACAATAAAACATCTTTCTGAATATTTATAGCCTGCAATAAAAGATATTTCTATATAAATTAATTTGATTGATTTATAAAATATTATAATATTATATCTTATTTACTTAAATTTCTATCTTAATTATTTAAGATATAATTTTTTTAATTATGGAATTACACTTTAATCGTTTAGGTAAAAATAGTATTTTCACTGACATCTTAAATTATTAGAAATCTATACAATATTTACAATCTACTAATGAAAAGAAATATGTAACATGTGTCAACACTACAACAAAAATGTTTCAACTCTTTTTATTTTTTATTTTTTATTTTTTTCTAACTGTGCAGTGTTTAACAACAAATAGTAAAAGATGTACGTTTGGAGTTCAAAACTTATTATACATTGTTCTTTCATTATTCTTATTAAATTAAATACATGTTAATGAGATTTTGATAAGAATTTAACTTATGGTAAGAAGAGCAAGAAATAAAAACTTGTAAAGATTATTTAAAATGCGAAATTGTGTATAAGTTTTTGATTCTTTTCTTTCTATCTTAACCGAGGTCGTAAAGATTCTTTAAAATCTGAAATCGTGCAGAAAAAGTTTTTGGTTCTTTTCTCTTTCTTCTTCTCATTGGAAATTATTTTGTCATTTCAGACTATTATATAGAAAGATAACTAAATATATCAATTTATATGAGAAAGAAATTGTTATTAAAATTATTTTCTCATCCATATATAATTTTTATCAATCAAGTGAGATTTGTATGCATTTTTAGTACATATAATATTGCAAATTTGAAGAAAAGAATCACAAAATTAAATATTGAAGCAGATTACTAAAACATAATATCTTTTTGTATAAAGCTATGTGTTGAGTAAATTCTGGGTCTAAATTCATTAGCTCGAAAAGTTCTACATCTTTCAAGAAGCAACTAGATGCAAATAAATAAACACTCTGTTTTTTTTAACACTAAAAGGAAGATCGACTCACCATCTATTTTGAACCTTATTAAAAAGGAAAATCAAAATTATATAATAAATTAATATACATATAAAAGAAAACTATTAAAAAAATATTAGCTAACCAAACATAGTAAAACATAAAAACCCCTAAATTTCTTATAAACCAGTAGAAAGATAATACACAACATTAAAAAAAATCAGATTACTACAATCTCTTAGTTTACATCCTCAATTAACAGTAATATTAGCCTAATTCAACATGGATTATTTTGGCTCCTAAAAAATGACTATAACTATCATAATTATACTTTGCATTTCTAAATTTTTATATAATTAAATATAACAGTCTATGTGAATTAAGAAAAGAGAGGAGAAACTAGTTACCTTTATATAAATGTCAAATACAAAAGATATAAAGAATTAGATAATAGCCTTAAAAATAATAATCCTCCAATGGCTTTGTATAAAACAATTTCTACAACCCAAGTATATGACCTTGATAAAATTACCAAACCTTGATGACCATTTTTTTTTATCCCAAACCCATTTTAATCATAACTTTATTTGGAATATTAAATGAAAAGGAAATAAAACAAAAGAGAAAGAAAAAAAATAATAAAATCTTTGTGATATGTCATCTTGAGAGCCGTGGGAATTTTTCTCAAAGCAATATTCCACCCATCTCCTTTTCTACCTAGATATAATTGAAAGGTTTATTTTTTTATTAATTTATTTTTTTATCATCAACTGATTATAATTAATTTAGATATTATTATGTTCAATTAGGAGAATTAATGAGGAATATGAAGTGAAAGGTTTTTATTTTATAATAAAATTAATTACCAATTTTACTAATAATGCCTAATTATTCATATGATCTTTCTATTCATGTACTAAATATTACATTTACTATTCACAAACCAATTTAGTTAATTAGTTACTTTTTTGTCTAATAATAATAAATTTAGTTAACTCCTTAATTAAATAAAACTAACATATTTTATTTTGTTTTATTATAATTATGTTATTTGACCCACTTTGAAAATTATATTTTTAGTTTAAAGTAACCTATAAGAATTAACAAAATACCTTTTTATGGTAAACTAAATCATAAAACTTCCCCAAAATTTTAGGGTGTTACATTATCAATAATATATTATGTAGTATATGATATTTTCTAATTAGTCAATTTAGTTATAAATAAATATTAGTCAAATATACTTTAATGTTAAAGATATTGGTCAAGATCAAAGTCCATATCATTTTTCTTTAGCCAATAAATAAGTTTTATTTGACTAACTTTCTTTAGTTGTGACATTTGGAATTAATATAATGCCAACAATATATTATGCCGTGTATTATAATCTCTAATTTACTCAATTTAACCTATAAATAAATGTTAGTGAAAAATACTTTAATATTAGAAATATTAGTCAAGATCAATGTCATGTCATTTTCCGTTAGCCAATCAATGAGTTTCATTTGACAAACTCTCTTTAGCCGTGGAACTTATAATTTTTAAGGCTTTTTTAGTATAATATATGATTGCATGGTTCTTACCTTCTATGAAGGAGGCGCAACTTGATAAGTTTTTTATTTATAGAAGTTACATTGTCCTTGTCCTCCATGAAAATAGTGCCGCGCGTGACTTGTAATTATTTATTCGTCTTATTGGTGTTTACTTGTACTTAAGGGCGAAGCTACATGGGAGGCCGAGAGCAGCCCGACCCTCCCTTTACCGAAAATGTGATCATTTACATTTTTAGGTTCGACTTCTTCTTCTTATTATTATTATTATTATTATTATTATTATTATTATTATTATTATTACATTCATCTTAAAAATGAGTGTTTTTTTTTCCGAAAGAGAAAGGGAAAGGGGAAGGGTATGAGATGCACATGGTGAGAATTAAATACAAGAATCTCCATTCTCCACAGCCAAGGTGGAGAAGTAAATTAAGAGGTGGAGGCAAGACGGGCTACGTGCCCCTAAACACTAAAAATTAAAAAGGAAAACAATTAATCGTGCGCGTTCTCTCCCTCTTCTCTTCTCCGATTCGCCATTACCCAACCACAAACAAAAACTCGTTACCTACGGCCACCCACGACTGGACGAGTGAGGACCCATACCACCCACCCCTCGCCGGAATCTCTCACCAGTCGCCACCACTCACTGCAGTTCACTGAGGGAACCCTAAAATCCCTAAAACTCAGTTCGTTGTTCGCCTATTCGCACTTCGCAAGGTCACTGCTGGCTGCTACTACTGCTGCCGTGAACTGGTGAACGTGAAGTTAAGGCCACCAGGCTCATCAGCGCCGACGGTTAACAGTTCGTTTTCGCACTTCAATGAAGTAGGAAGTGTTTGTCGGAGGCAATTCAAATCTGAGAAATCCCAATTTTCCCCATCATGCGGTTAACGGTTCGTTTTCTCTTTCTCTTTCTATGATATTAGTACTTGTATAGGACAATTCTCCATTTGCTGGATTGTCTCGAGGAAACTTTTTCAATTTACAGTTTCTTGACTATGCGTTCTGTTTTTATTATATGGAAATTTAATGCGAAAAACCCTCATTTTGGCTAGCTATAGATTTCGGATTCGAAGATATTGATTTTATTGGCAGGAGTGGTTGCGAGAACTTATAAGAGACTGGGGATTGATTTATGCATTCATAATTTGAGTGAAATAATTGGATAATCAAATAGGAAAAAAAATGCGACTCGATATTTGTTGTTCTTTAATTTAAGTCTGTTAAATGATCTGTTCTTGAATTTTTAAATTTTGTACTGTGTGTTATGGGTTTATAATTTGATATTTTGTGTGCTATCAGTCTGCAGAGAGGAATGGTGATGGAAATGTATTCAACAAGTTGATAAAGCAATTGGGAAATCGTGTGGAGTTTGGATATCCTGATTGGATAATAAACGCCAGCTGGGTCCTTATTGTTAAATTAGGCTGGACTTATTGTGAATGCCAGCATATTAACGGGGAACACAAGTGCACACACTTCATAAGCCAATGAGATATATACCATCCCAAAACCATATGGCAATGGGAAAAAGGTCTCTAATAGCTTATAAAGCGTGCACACCATTTTCAATTTATCGATGTGGGATAACTCATCCCAACACTTATCTTTTTTTTCAAGCGCAGTATCCCTTCAAACTTGTGATTTTCATGCTATGTTATTTCTGCATTTGTATTACTAAGAAAATTCTCCAAGGTTCTTTAACAAGGGATTTGTGCTTAACATTAAACAAATTGCTATATGCTAAAGTTAATGGTTGAGTATTTTGATTTTACATGTAATTAGCCAAGATAGTTCAAGAGTTTTATGAATCACTAATTATTTGTTTGGATAACAATTTAAGAGGGAAATGGATGAAAGGGATTGATAGTATTTTTGTGCATTTATATCTAATAAACAAAAATTTTTCAAAGGTTGAAAGATTTGGAAGGAAAATCATGAGTCTTTCTCACTCCTTTATGACTTGAAATGAGCTTGTATACATTGTTGTAAGTAATGTATCACTTGATTTCTAGAGTATTATAAAGATGTATATAATTTACAAGTAAAATAGACTTTTGTCAAGTTAATAAACCAACACTGTTGAGTTTTTCCCATGTTATTCATTAATATTCCTTTAAATCCCTACCCCTCCCCCACTTGTTATCCAAACAAACAAATTTTCACCCCTCTCAATCCCTCCATCCAAACGTATAAATAAAAGCTTGTATGTTTTATTTGCTTGAGTTGAAGGATGACTATAGGTCGTTTATATTTGTTTCATTTAAAATCCATGCTTGTTTTTCTGATTTCAAACAAATGATATAAATAACTGTTATTTGTACCTTTAGTTTTCAAACGATACAAATGTGTTATTTGTAACCCTCTTAATAACTCCAATATAAAATAAAATAAGCTTAAAACCAAGATACAAATAAGGATTTATTTTACTTGTGGATTATCATAATATTCTACCAAATATGTCATAATATATCCTAAAACCCCCCTCAAGTTGGAGCATGAGGTTCGAAAACGCCTAACTTGGAAAGGAGAGTGTCATACTGAGTTTTGCCTAGAGCCTTTGTAAAGATTTCTGTCAATTGAGAGTTAGTCGAAACATGTACTGGAGAAATCAAGCCTTCTTTGACAGCATCGTGAACAAAATGACAATCGATCTCATTGTTTTTTGTTCGTTCATGGAACACCGAATTCTTTGCTATATGCAAGGCCGATTCACTGTCATAAAACAACAGGATTGGCTTTGTATGATGAACACCCAGACTTAACAATAAAGCTTTAAGCCATTTCAACTTACAAGTAATCGAGGCCATTGCCCTGTACTCGGCCTCAGCAGAAGATCGTGATACAGTATGTTGCTTTCTTGTTTTCCAAAAGATAGGAGATTGGCCAAGAAATACAAACCAATCAGTAATAGAGTGCCTAGTAATTGGACAAGCGGCCCAATCAGAGTCAAACCAACCTTATAGAGTTAAATCACAGTCGGCACGTGAAAGAATACCTTGACTCGGAGTGTCTTTGAAATAACGAACAACACGAAGAGCTGCATCGCAGTGATCAAATGGGAGGGGCTTGCATAAACTGAGACAAAATATGAACTAAATATGCTAAATCTGGACGTGAATCTGGACGTGTAACAACAAGATAAATCAATCGATCCCCAAGTCTACAATAAGATTCTGAATCTGCAAGAAATTCCCTAGTAGCCAAACCGAGTTTATGATTTTGTTCCACAGGAAACCCACTCGATTTAGCGCCTAACAATCCAGAATCAAAAATAACATCAAGAGTATACTTTCTTTGACATAAGAACAAGCCTATAGAACTATGAGCCACTTCAATGCCTAAAAGATATTTCAAAGGGTTTAACTCCTTCATCTTAAAGCAATCACTAAGATAACTCTTGAAAGAGCAAAGTGCAGCGGAATCGTTACAAGAAATGACAATATCATAACATATACTAAGACATTAAATTTGAACATTATTCTTAGTAAAATTGAAGAGTGAGTAATCCGAAAAGCATTGAAGAAAATCATACTTTTTCAGATCCGTTACCTGTTTTGCAAACCAACAACGAGAAGCTTGTTTGAGAGCATAAAATGACTTTCTCAATCGACACACTAAGTAAAGATCCGAACTTTTAAACCCAAGGGGAAGCTTCATGTAGAGTTCTTCATCTAGATCATCGTGTAAAAAAACATTAAACATCCATTTGATGAAGTTTCCAATTTTTGGAAGTTGCAATATCAAAAAAGGTGCGAACTATTGTCATTTTGGCAACTGGATCAAATGTTTCGTTATAGTCAATGCCTTCATGTTGATGATTCCTAATACTACCAAACAAGACTTCAATCTTTCAATGGCACCTTCAGACAAGTACTTGGTTTGATAAACCCATTGACTACCGAGAGCACGCTTACCAGGGGGAAGAGGTTTCAAAGTCCATGTACTATTAGCTTTCAAAGCTTGAATTTCCTCATTCCGCTTGGAAAGATCTTAGATCATTGCCTTTAATAATAGCTGCAATAAACTTACAATATTACAGAAAAATTGTCACAATTAATATAGAGTGCCAAAGGATACTGGTTACCAGAGGAGTGACTAGAAGAAGAAGCCAAGGGAGACAGAGTATTAGTAAACATCGTGTGAATCACAAAATCTCGATACTTGACGTTTGGAAAATTTTCCCTAAAGCCATGACCCAAAACTGCATCAGTGGGCCTATGATCCGTGCTAGCAGCCGATTTAGATGGCTAAGCAGCAGTTAAAGCTGAATCTGGTTGGACGTATGCAGGGTCCTGCACACAATTACTTATTACAACATCTTCTTGTGGGTCTTTAGATCCAAGTATTTCATCCTCCTCCTTACACACAACATTACCCAAGTCATAGATCGCAAAATCAATATGAATATTTTCTTGAGTAATGAAATTCTCGGAATTAAATTTCACATCATTTGGACAACTAAAGGAAAACATCCTAAAAAACTTCACATCTTGAGAAACAAAAATATCCTTAGTATCAAGATCATATAATCTCCATCCCTTTTTCCAAATGGATATCCCACAAACACACATTTTCGGCTCTTACTAGCAAATTTATCCCCATCGAGTTTTTGATTGTGAGCAAAATACAAACATTCAAAAGTACGAATGACATCAAATAAGGGAGGTTTATTAGAAAGAATTTCAAATGGAGTTTTATTTTATAAGAGAGGAGTGGGGGTACGATTAATAAGATGAGTTGCAGCAAGCTAAGGACACACTCCCCCCAAAAATAAATAGGCAAATTAGCTTGGAATTACAAGGCCCGTCCAACACTCAAAATGTGTTTGTGTTTGTGCTCAACCCGCCCATTTTTTTGTGGGGTGCTCACACAAGATGATTGAAAAAATACCCATCGCCAAAAAATAATCAGACAAATAGAAAAATTCAGAGCCATTATCGTTTTGACAATTTTAATTGTTTAAGAAAATTGTCGATCAACCAAAGCTACAAAAGACATAAACATACGAAACACTTTTGTTTTATCTACCAAAAAATAAATCAGAATAGCTCGAGAATAGTTATCAACAATGGTTAAAAAATATTGTGCCCCACACGACAAAACATGTCGATAAGGCTCCATAAATCACAATGAATTTTCTCAAAAATCCTAGAGCTTTTATTTTCACTTAAAAAAAAACTTGTTTCTTGGATGCTTAGCACGAAAACACACCTAACATCTTTTATTTAAACTACTTTTATTGCTACTAATTTGAAGAAGTAACTTTAAAACCCTCTCTAAAGGATGTATCTTTCGCCTATACCACAACATGATACTTGAAGAGGCTTCAACTGCAGAAATCACTACCGGTTGGCTAAAATAGTAAAGTCCATCTTGCCTAACTCCCATTCCAATCAACTTCTCCATTGGGTCTTGTATGGCACATGTAGATGAGGTAAAAGTTACAAAAGTTTGTAAATTATCATTGTGTTGAGATACCAAAAGTAAATTGGGTATCAAATGCTTATCAAATAACCAAGATTTGTTACCGGTTACGTAACGAGTAGCACCGGTATCAATAATCCATGAAGTGATATCGAACTTACCAATCAAACTAATATCAGGTATATTATTATCACCAAAGAGCCCTATGATTGCTTGCCACAGTTCAGCTGTAAAGACATGAGAATTGTTTGATGGAGCTGTATGTGGCATAGTACTTGAACCTAGAACAGAAGGACTGCCACACGCAACATATGCACAAGAATAAACATAAACTACTGATTTGTAAGTTGCAGCAGCAGCAGCCGTGACCGAGGTTTTGCCGGCTTTATTGTTTTCGGTCCAACCATCCCGGAAACCATGAATTTCATAAAGAGCAAGAGAGGAAGGATCGTCCACCATTATTGAAAAGTTAATTTGTTGGCTTGGATACCATGAGAGAATTGATTAAACACACAAAAATGACTTAACTTTATTAGGTCAATAACCAAACATTATATAGAGACAGAATTCACCAATTTTAAGAAACTACCTAAGAATGGCTTAACACATATTCTATGAAATAATTACATAAGTAAACTACCTAAGATAGCCTATCATAATATTCTACCAAATAAGTCATAATATATCCCAATATGTTTTAAGTAAATTTTAGGTCTAAATTCATTTGCTCAAAAAGTTCTACATCTTTCAAGAAGCAACTATATGCAAATAAAAACAGAAAACAACTACATATGTACTAAAAATAAGAAACATGTAAATAAAAAATTTTTTCTTAATTTTTTTTCCACCTCTTATATGGACAATCTTCCTCTTATCCATCCATGTAGGTGGCTCTTTGCATAGTCTTTAACTCTTTACTACCCATGAAGGTGGTGTGACTTTTTTTTTAATAAATATATTGCATTGTTCTTGTCTTCCATGAAGGTGGCGCCGCGCGACTTGCAAATGTTTATTATTCGCCTTATTGGTGCTTACTTGTACTTAGGGGCGAAGCTACATGGGGGACCGGGAGAAGCCCGACCCCCCTTTGCCGAAAATGTGATCCTTTATATTTTTAGATTTGGCCCTATTATTATTATTATTATTATCATCATCATCATCATCATCATCACATTCGTCCTAAAAACGAGTCATTTTTTAGAAGTTACCCACCAGATTACCATGCATTTTGGCTATAGGGTTAGGGAAAGGGGAAGGGGGAAAGGTATGAGATACACGTAATAAGGATCGAACACGAGACTTTTCACAACCAAGGTATAGAAGTAAATTAAGAGGTGGATTTAAATGGGGACACGAGGGCGTACGTGCCCCTAGACACTAAGGGGCTGTTTTGTTGGGTGTAATAATCAAAGGGAAAGGAAATGGACAAACCCAATTCTCTTTGTTGTTGTTTGTTTGCCACTTTCTATCATTCCCTTTCCCTTTTTTTATTTTTTGGTTTACCCAATTTTGGGCCACATTCATTCCCCACCCTCCCCAAGACTTTTCCATTCCTATTCCCCACTTCATTATCCATCACTTTCTCTCTCTCCTCTCAAACCCTAATAATAATAATAATAATAATAATAATAAATAATATAGTAATAATAATTCTAAAAAAAAAAATTCATAAATTTAAAAATAAAAAAAATAAAAAAACTTCCCATTTCTCCCTCTAAATCTTATAACCAATCTCACTTACCTACTATAAATTAAACCAATTACCCTTAATTCATTCACATTAGTACTCACACTTTTTTTTCTCCTACAAATTACTTCTTCCATCTTCCAATTGCTTAAAATTTAATCAAGAAAAGGCAAGATTTTGATATTAAAGGTATGATTTTGAATTAGGTGTTGTTCACAAACTACTACTTTTGGCATGAACTTTATCTAGAAAGGACTATTGGCAAAGACTTGGGTCTTACTAGAACACTTTTGATATGAATTTTGATCTAGAAACAAGTGATTATTTGGATTTGTAATCAATGGAACTAGAAAGATATTATTTAGAGTTATATTTTTTTTCTTCATATTACAGGAAAAGATGATACAGGTTAATGATATTTTTTTTAAAAATAAGTTTTTCAAGTTTATCATATAATAACTAGTTATTTTTGAAAAAAATATAAAAATTTAAAAACTCATAATTTGATTCCTTAACTTGAACCAAACAGTCACAAAGGAAATCTATGAACAGTTCATTCCGTTTCCTGAACACAGCCAAATGATTAGGCTAAAACGGCCACTAAAAAAATAAATAAAGGAAAAAAATTAAATCGTGTGCGTTCTCTCCCTCCTCTCTTCTCCGGTTCGCCATTACACACCTACAAACAGAACTCTAAAACCCAGTTACCTACGGCCACCCATGACTGGACGAGTGACAACCCACACCACCCACCCCTCGCCGGCATCTCTCACCAGTCGTGTGTTGCCACCCGTCACTGCTGTTTACTGAGAAAACTCTAAAATCCCTAAAACTCAATTTGTTGTTCGCCTATTCGCACTTCGCAAGGCCACTACTGGCTGCTACTGCTGCCGTGAACCAGTGAATCGTGAAGTCAAGGCCACCAGGCCCATAAACGCCGACGGCCCACCTCCAAACCAACCCACCTTCAATTCCATATGTATAGTTGATGAACATGAGTTAAAAATCAAAACTTTCCTAATTTACCCCTTTGTTTCTCCCTTCATTTTTTTTTGTTATTTTTTTATTTTGATTTTATAATTAAATTAAATTTATTAATACAGAGTTAATTAAGTAAGAAAATAAAAAAAAAAAAATTCAAACTGAAATTAATAAAATAAAGATAAAAAATTTTCATAAAATTTATTTCATATATTGGTGCCCTGAAGCGTTTGAAGTGTGGATCCGCCCAATGAAGTAGGAATTGTTGGTCGGAGGCAATTCAAATCTGAGAAATCCCAATTTTCCCCAACATGCGGTTAACGGTTTGTTTTCTCTCTCTCTATGATATTAGTACTTGTATAGGACAATTCTCCATATCCTGGATTTTCTCGAGGAAACTTTTTCAATTTACAGTTTCTTGACTATGCGTTCTGTTTTTATTGTATGGAAATTTGATGTGAAAAACCCTAATTTTAGCTAGCTATTGTTTTCGGATTCAAAGAAATTGGTTCTATTGGCAGGAGTAGTTGTGAGAAGATAAGGGACTGTGGGGATTAATTTATGCATTCATAATTTGAGTGAAATAATTGGATAATCATATAGGAAAAAGAAATGCGATTCGATATTAGTTATTCTTTAATTTAATTAAGTCTTTTATGATCTGTTCTTGAATTTTTAAATTTTTTACTGTGTGTTATGGATTTATAATTTGATATTTTGTGTTCTATCAGTCTGCAGAGAGGAATGGGGTTGGAAATGTATTCAACAAGTTGATAAAGCAATTGGGCAATCCTGTGGAGTTTAGACTTCCTGATTGGATAAATAAACGCCAGACGGCTCCTTATGTTTTTATCAAACGCAGTACCCCTTCAAACTTGTGATTTTCATGCTTTGTTATTTCTGCATTTGTATTACTGGGAAAATTCTCCAAGGGGAGTTGATGCAATTCTCATTCTTTGACAAGGGATTTGTGCTTAAGATTAAACAAATTGCTATATGCTAAATTTAATGGTTGGGCATCTTGATTTACATGTAGTTAGCCAAGATAGTTCAAGAGCTTTATACAAATCACTAATGCATTGTTTGGATAACAATTTAAGAGGGAAAGGAATGAAAGGTATTGAAAGGATTTTTGTGCATTTATTTCTAATAAACAAAATTTTTCCAAAGCTTGAAAGATTTGGAAGGAAAATCATGAGTCTTTCTCACTCCTTTATGACTTATGAGCTTGTATACATTGTTGTAAGTAATGTCTCACTTGATTTCTAGAGTATTATAAAGATGTATATAATTTACAAGTAAAATAGACTTTTGTCAAGTTAATAAACCAACACTGTTGAGTTTTTCCCATGTTATTCATTAATATTCCTTTAAATCCCTACTCCTCCCCACTTGTTATCCAAACAAACAAATTTTCACCCCTCTCAATCCCTCCATCCAAACGTGTAAATAAAAGCTTGTATGTTTTATTTCCTTGAGTTGAAGGATGACTATAGGTCGTTTATATTTGTTTCATTTAAAATCCATGCTTGTTTTTCTGATTTCTTTCTTACACATTCACATACTTCGAGTTTTACTTTCTTCATTTCCGTGTATTTATCTTAACAAATCCAGATATATACGTTACTAAGAAGCTTAAGAGGCGTCATGAGGATGATGGCATCTTTTGCTCGTGCAATCAGTCTCCAGGATCTAATACTTCCTGTGGTAGAGACTGCCACTGTGGGTAAGTATCCTTTGTTGTTGCTTTCTTTGTGTTGGATGAGCGCTAGAGAATGGAGATACAATTATATGGCCTCTTCATGTTCAGGCCTGTTTTTAGGTTTTATAATTCATTTTGATGAACATAGATATTTGTCTTTATGTGTGTATTGTGATGGCTTCTTGCTGTAGGGCCGACTACTAGATTTTCTACCTTAGCTGTAATCTTTGATATTTAGATCTCAGATTGTTATCTTTATGCTCTATAGGCTTTTTGAATCATAATACTGTTTAGCATATACTCTTAATAGCTGCTGAAAGGAACCAGGCAATAGTTTTTATTAAGCTTTGGAAATTTTGCAAGCATTAATTGCTGCTAACCATATTGTCGCTTAATAGCTGTTATTTGTCATATGGATACTATAGAATATAGATAGAAGTTATATGAATTTCTCTACACTTATTGTATGTATCATAGATAAATTTTGGATTGGGTTCTCCTTTGGAAAAATGGCAGAAGTGTTCTTATGATCAACATAATTGAAGTTTGGTATTTGATTTACCTTGTTAAATGCTTTTTCTTTAGTGATGATGATTAAGCATATGAAGTAGTGTTTTCATGTGGTTTTCATATTTGTTAATTGTCCAACTGTCTTTTTTAGTGCTAGGGTTTGGAAAATTTACCTGTATTCTTAGTTGCTAATCTACTGAGAAATTTATTAGTTTGTCTGTATCGACATTTGTAGGCTGCCATAAGCCGCTTGGAGCCAAGCTTGAGTGTACTTCATGTTTAGCTTGGTTCAAGCTCAAGAGACTTAAATGTGAGCTCGTTTGGTTAGCGGCTTGAATCAACCTCGCTTTGCTCAAGCGTGCATTATATAATTATGAAAATTCTTTTTGGCTACCTTAGTCGTTGCCAACCTCTTAGCTAGAAGCTTAAAGGGCCAACTATTTCTCTTTATGAGCAATAAACTAAGTTGTTTTCCATAGTAGTTCTTTAATCGATGATTGAACCATGAAAGGGACGACAACTCTTAGCCCTCACTTTTATTAATGACATTGTATAATAGCAATACTCATGGGTTTGCTTTACTACCATAAACAACACAATGATAAGTAGGGTGACGACAAAAGATGCTGATTGTGGTGGTTCATTGATGGCTTTGCGACGTGTTGCATAGACAACGAAAAAAAAGAAAAAGATGTGCGTTTTTGAAATGTAAGTTAGGGTTTTAGAATCTTTTAAGATAAAGTCACATCATGGCTGTGAGGAAGAGAGGGGTGTGGGGGTTGTTTGCAGTGGTGTACCTATAGATATGTAGTGTTTTCTCCTTTTGATCAAATTGAGTGTTCTTGGTTAGAGTTCAGATGTTTTTTATAATCACAAAACAAGTTAGACTATAACTAAGCCCCAATTTATAGGAAGTATAGATAATAGCCATAAAAAACTTCAAGCCTATTATGAGCTTTCAGCCTTGCCTATGCTGGCTTGACTCATTAAAATATGTCTGCCTCACTGTCACCCTTTTATGTTGCATTACTTGCTTGATCTTGATTCTTGAATCGATATCTTGAGATGTGAGTTTGTCATAGACAGTTACACACAAGGATGCAAAATGTAAAAAACACGACCACACTTGTGGTATCTTTTTTAAATTATAGTTTCTTTTATGTACAACATAAGTAATTGTTTTGTTCTTTTTGCCTGAACAATAGATTTATTGACATACGGATTCATTGACATATGCTGCTGTGTAAAGTGAGAACTTGTGTATAACTATCAGTAATGTGCTGCACAGTTATGATAACATCTGACTCTTTTGATTCACTGTTCTTTGGATAAACTTAATTGTCTTTGAGCTCGGCTTGTTTTGATCGCATAAGATATGTTTGATTATTTAACTCATTTGTCTTCTGTAGGATGCTACTTTCTTCCTGTTCATCAAACTGTAAATGTGGAACTGGTTGTGTTAACAAACCATTTCAGCAGCGTCCTGTGAAAAAGATGAAACTAGTGCAGGTATATCCTTTCGTTGCAAATTTTTTGCTAATAACAACCTCTAAGTCCCATTTGACATCAAATAATTAATTTCAGTAATGGTGATAGCTCTATTCTAATAATGTGATGCTTTTCAATATAGTTTTTGTTTATTTGATGG
This sequence comes from Amaranthus tricolor, assembly GCF_026212465.1. Classification (NCBI taxonomy): domain Eukaryota; kingdom Viridiplantae; phylum Streptophyta; class Magnoliopsida; order Caryophyllales; family Amaranthaceae; genus Amaranthus; species Amaranthus tricolor. Next base: position 9,054,591 of record NC_080048.1, on the reverse strand, counting down.
AAGGGAACCATATGAAGAAAAGGAGGTTTTAGAGTTGGACAAACATCCCATGGATGTCCTACATGGGGCTTTCCATGCAAAATATCATAAAAATTACTTCTAGCCTCATACTACCATTATACCTGGTTAGGACGCTTCGGAAACATGCAGTTAGGTTTTGTGTGAGCATTGTATATATTTTTGAAAATGGCACTAAGATGGGAAAATATAATAAATTTAGGAAACATTCTGCGTTTTTGAGTTTTTAATTCTTATAACACATGTGACACAACACACATATGCTCAAAATAAATCATTATGGACTTCATTTTGCTTGTGATTGTATTAATATCTATATGTTCAACATCCCATTGTATAAAAAGGTCGCTTTTGTATACTTGCTTGAGGATGCTTGTGATTAGGGTTTTAATTGGCTATTCCATTTTATCATCATTTATTCTGATTGAGTGTACTCATAAAGCGAATTTTTGAATTGTGCATACATGTTGCTTGTAGACTGAAAAATGTGGATCAGGAATTGTGGCTGATGAAGATATTAAGCGAGGGGAATTTGTCATAGAATATGTAGGAGAAGGTGCTTACACGTGCGTTTCTTGTTATGTTAGCATTTCATCATTTTGTGTAACTTGCTGAAGAACCTTTGTCAGTGATGCAGTTATTGATGATAAAACTTGCGAAGAGAGGTTATGGAAAATGAAGCATAGTGGTGAAACAAATTTTTATCTCTGTGAGGTCAACCGGGATATGGTTATTGACGCCACAGAAAAGGGGAACAAATCCAGATATATCAATCACAGTTGCTGTCCCAACACGGAAATGCAGAAATGGTTGTCTTAAGATCCTCGAACCAATTTGTAAAAGCAATCTATGTTTCTGGAACTGACGTGGACCTTTTTCGTTAGGAGCGTGGATGGAGAAACAAGGATTGGTATATTTGCCACACGTGACATCAAAAAGGGCGAGCATCTGACATATGATTACCAGTACGTATTGAATGACTGTCCCATCTTGCATTTGCTATGTGTGCCAATATAATTCTGTTTATGTCGTTAGGACAATGATAAGGTAAGCCAAGCTAATGAATTTAGCAGGTTTGTTCAATTTGGTGCAGATCAAGATTGTCATTGTGGTGCTTCTGGCTGTAGACGCAAACTTGGTGTCAAACCTAATAAGAAGATGCCTTCATCTGATGCTGCGTTGAAACTTGTCGCACGCCAGGTAGCAGAATCATCTTCCAAAGTGAAAGCAATATTATTGCGAAAAAATGTACGTTTTGATGGTCTGTTTCTTGTTAAGTGGTTTTGATTTATGAAGAGGGATATACTTTTTCTATTTAATTTCAGATTGCTCGTGCTAGGATAGTGGGGTGTAGAACCTTGGCCTACATCTAGAATTTGTTGAAACCAACTTCTTTCATTTAATGTTGATGTACTTCTGAAGTGATAACATATAACGAACTGTGCTTATGGTCTGCCGATATTTGAGCTGTAACCTTGATAAGTTAAGTCTAGAGACTAAGACTTGGTAGTTAGGATTTTGGGAGGTAAATCTTGCTGTGTGATGATGCAGCTATTTCAAATTTCTGGTTGAGGTTCAGTTTACAGAAGCTTTTACATGGTCCAATATTCTTTTAATCTTGTTTGCAATGATTCTTACTTCTCCATGGCAGAGATTCGAGTGCTCTGCCTTATTCTTAGGATCCATTTGGTTCAATGGCTGGTATGAGGTATGGGTTTCAATACCTTTCCTGTGGGTTTGAGTTTATGAGATAGTTGATACCTAGAAATTAGAATCCATACTCAATACTTAGTGTTTGGTTTTGATCATTAAATTCAAAACCTTCTGTTTTGGAGGGAAATGTAAAGAAAAAAGAAAAGGACATTGGCTTTCTTCTCCAACAGTTGGCCATTCAGACTGAGGTTCCTATTTATGTTCAGTTGTCTTTTATGTCTGTTGATCATTGTCAAGAGCATTAATATTGCATGTCGGTTGCACCTTGATAGGCAGATCTAGCCCCAAAAATTCATCCCCATTTATCTTCTAAATTTGTAATGGGTATAATGCGCTTAAAATACAACATCTGACATTAATTTTGATTGATATTCCTTCGCTTGAAAAGTAAGCTGGTGATTTGAACAAAAAAGCAGTGTATTATAGGTGGCATCCAAAGGGCATTTTTGCTGTTCTAATTGTAGAGACTATCGACGATCTATTGGCTGAGCGATGGGCTTTTTCACTTGGAACAAGTCATGTCAGTTTTATTGTTCTATTTAAACAATTGAGTATTAATAATCTGATTCCAAGGGTAAGGGTTAGAGATGGGGAAGGGTCCAAGACCCTACCTGGACCCTATTAAACCCTACCCTTTTTTAAGGGTAAGGGTCTTTTTTTTTTTGGACCCTAAGGGTCTGGGTTCGGGTAGACACGAACCTGGCCCTTGGACCCTTTTTATATTTTATATTTTTATTTTGGTTTTTTTTTGGGTTGGAGAGCATATTTAGGGTTTGATCATTTTTTTAATACTACTGCACTGCCTTGTATGTGCCTCTTATTCCCTCTTTTTCCCATCTCTCTCCTCTTATAGTGTTGTAATGCTATAATGCTCTGTAAAAGATTAGGCAGATGAGGATTGAGGAGTATCCTTTAATTTTGCTACTGTCGTGAAATACTTCCAGTTTTAGGGTATATTTGTTCATTTATTTTTTCTCTTTGAAATGATACGCACAACTAGTAGTTAATACGAGAATTGATGATGTCGCTGGCTCTTCAGCCATCTCTGAAGCTGGTTCATGACTTGTAATGATTGCTACTCTTGTACTTTTTGAGATTCTATGAGTTTGTTTATGTGTATTAGGCTCGGAAATTGCGTCACTCGATCTCAAAAAACTTAATTTTCGCTGTACAATTTGCTAATATTTTGCAGGTTTTTATTGCTAATATTTTGGCTGTACAGTTTATTTCTAAGTTTGGTTTTGAAATTATTATTGATTTAGAATGTTTTAAGTAATTTTCTATGGATTTTAGGAACCTAGACTAATAAAGGTTTAGATTAGGGTCCAATTAGGGTCTATTTTTTAGACCCTAATCTCACTCACGAAATACTTTTATAAATTTTTAGGGTATGGGTCTATACCCTGAGGGTCCATGTCCAAACCCTAAGGGTTTGGTTCAGGGTCTAATTTTTTGGATCCTTAATATTAGGGTCCGGGTAGGGTTTAGACCCGGCCGAGACCCTTAATGCCCATCCCTAGTGAGGGTTTAGGTCTCGCCCCTAAGGTATGGGAAACCCATATTATATCTGTTTTCAGGGGGTTTCAGGATGAACCCCACTTGTTTAGATTTTGAAAATTAATAAAACCAAACGATTATAGGATGTGACAAGGGTGAGGTTTTAAGTCACCCTTAAGATATGGGAAACCCATATTATATGGGTTTTCAGGATGAATCCCACTTGTTTAGATTTTGTAAAAATTATAAAACTAAACTATAATAGGATGTATTAGCTAAAAATTTTTAAATTTGATTTCCTTGAAATTTTGTTTTGAGCGGGAAAAGTAGTTAATTGTAATTGGCGGGAGAAATTGTTAAATCAATTGTTTGTTGGATTTTCTATTAGTTTGTTGAGCTCGATTTATTTTCTTTTGATTTCTGTAGCTTCTATTGATTTATAAATACAAGTCTCGTGCCTCTAGTAAGAATAATGCAAGCACTTATATTTCCTCTACGTTCTGTATTTATTTCCTTCTTTCCCTGATCTTCTGCTTCTTTCTTGCTTCGTTTGCCATTGCACTCTTTTGTCTTTAGCAAGCTCTCATTGAGCAACTGCTAACAAAAATATTAAGTACGGGTTTGGAATCTAGCTAACCATACATGATACCCGAATTCAATGAAGCTAATGCACCCTAGACATTTGAGTTTCATAAAGAACTTGTAACTTTACTATGAACCATGTTGCTGCATTTGATGCGCTAATAATACTTCACAATATTTTGTTACATCATGTAAGATGTTGTTCCTCATGACTAAGATTCGAGTGCTCTGCATCAACTTAGACTTTGATTCACATTAAACTCTAAGCATAATGCAACTAGTGTGTTAACTCCCGGGATGAACAAGCAACTTCTCTTATTGAACTTGCAGAAAGAAACAGATAAAGTAAACTAAAGTTATGAATTATAAAAGAAAATTGATGAGTGAGAGTAGTATGACTACCATTTTTCTTTTAGAAAGAGTTGAAAGTTGAAACAATTAAGATGAAGTACTTGCATGGATATCTGTACAATTAAATTCAAGCCGATTGTATCTTGTCACGGATCAGGGCTTGTAGATTTGAAGTTGGCTGGACACTCATTTTTCTTGCAATTCCTACTATGTACAAAGTTTAAATGCCTAAGGGTAAGTACCGTTAGAAAATCATTAGATTAACTTTACTATCTCAGTCAAAATGTTGAACTTTTAGGGAAGATCATTGTAGATAGAATGGGTTGTCGAAATGCGGATGCTTAGATGGATGAGGGGTCATACTTTGAAGGTTAGAATTCAAAACAAAGACATAAGAAAAGTGTGCTCAAAGTTTAAATGCCTAAGGATAATTTCCATTAGACAATCATTAGATCGACTTTACTATATCAGTCAAAATGTTGAGCTTTTAGGGAAGATCATTGTAGAAAGAATGGGTTGTCGAAATCCAGATGCTCAGATGGATGAGCAGTCATACTTTGAAGGTTAGAATTCAAAAGAAAGACATAAGAAAGGGTTTAAGTGTGACAGATATTGAGGATGGATGAGAGAGAATTATTTAGGTGATTTTTCCATGTGTAGCGACAGATTCTTGGCGAAACAATAAGGATGATAGAAAATTGGAATTTAGGAGGATTTAAAAGATGGCAAAGAAGAGCAAGATGACCAAGAGGACTTGAGTGAAGAAGGATATAAATAACCGTAATCTACGAGTTGAGAATAAATGGGATCATAGATAATCGGAAGGAAAGAAGGAGGATATTTTTGTGGACGGCCATCGGGATTGAGTTCTGGTTCATGTAGCCGACCTGGTTTAAGGCTTTGGCATTGTTGTTGTTGTGTTCATCTCTTGTGTCTTTCTTTCTTGCCTTTGCTTTTAGTTTTCTGATTGAAAAATGATTTATTGATTTACTAATGGCTACTATAATATGTATATATATATATATATATATATATATATATATATATATATATATATATATAATATATATATATATATTCTTGGTTATCAACTATCAGTCATATATTAATTCTTGTCTAAATTTTGAATAAATTCAAATATTTCTGCGCATATATGTGTGAATTTTTCTAGTGTTGCAATATTTATTATGTTGCACCGCTTTAATAAGTTTTATGGACTAATATTCTGTCTAATTTTTTTTTCCATTTCCCCCCTTTTAAAAGGTTTATCAGAATGGAGGTTCTTATGGAGGTAAGGACATCTAATTTGTCTATATAGTTAGTTTATTATGAGTTCTTTTTTATTTTTACCTTTTAAAGAATCAAGTGTCTATGATAGTTCACAAAGTGTATTTCCCTAATGGTAATCTATTTTGTGAACCGCCACAAATCAAATAGGGAACTCCAGAGATTGCATCGGTGAAGTTGTCAGGTTATTTCGCTATGATAATAGGAGGTACTTGTTGAACCTAAACCCGTTTCCCATTTGAACTGTATGAAGTTTATGAAGTACTTTTGTATATACTTTGCTTAGGGATGACAAAATAGGCGGGTGGATGCTGTATGCTCTCACCATACCCATATCCACCGCCTACCCACTAGTAATGGTGGGTAAAATTTTCATACCCACGCTTATCCATCTAGGTATGCATTCAAACCCATCCTACCCACTATGGACAACTGGGTACACCCATCATGGGTATACACCCACCTTACACGCCTCACATTCACTCTAAGTCCGCATTATATACTCTATAAATCTTTACAAATTTAATTGTACATCTAATTTTGTTTAGAGCATACAATGTAATAAAATCAAATTAATATCCTTATTTTTTTTCCTTAGTTTTTAATAAAAATATATAAAATTGATCTAAATTAGTACATTGAAAACATAGGGCGGGCGGCTAAGGGATGGGGTGGGTGATTATGAGGCTGGGTTGGTAGTTATGGGGGGGTAAGACCTCATACCCACCACCTACCCACTACCCAGGTAGGACTTTTCATACCCATACCCAAACTCACCACTACCCACCAAATTCATCCCATACCCCCCAATTGGGACGGATGCGGTGCGAAACCCGTATAATTATACCCGATTGTCATCCCTACTCTGCTACTCGCTCCGTTCCGTAAAGAAGTTCCCATTTGCCATTTTGGGTGTTCCATTTGTTGTTCTCATAAGGAATCTTTCTATTTATATCACAAATTTTTGACAAAATAATCTTATTCATACTCATTTTAATATTTTAATAATGCTTACGATCTCCACATATCTTCCACTAATATCATTTTAACATTTTTATATTCCGTATGATTCCCACATGTTTCCACTAACTTAATAATAACATTTTTTATTAGTTGTGGTCTCCATAATTTTTCCACTAACTTTTAATATTTTTTAAATGTTTATGGTCCCTATTTATTTTTCATCAAACTTATTGTTCAATAAAATAATATATCCACTATCTAAAATATTCTATTTTTCTTAAATCTCGTGAACATTCCTTGTGGGAACTTTATTAAAGAACAGAGGGAGTATAATTTATGGACCTTATTAAATGTGAAGCTTGGAAATTTGACATGCAAAAGTTTGCTTTCTATCCGAAGAGCAATCCAATTTCCTTCAACACTATTGCCTCTTGAGAACCAATGTATTTGTTACTACAGGTCATTTGGTATTATAAAGCGGTTTGATAACATTACGAAGAAGCACTTGGTGAGGCTCACTTTTCCTGCATAACATTATTTTGTTGAGTTTGCGTTCCTAAAAAAAAGATCTTGACATACGACTATTATATTACAGATCATGTTTGAAGATGGATGTGCTGAATTCATTGACATGTCCAAAGAAGATTGGGAATTTTGTAGCTTTTTTTTGTAGTTCAGGGTGAGTACAAGTTTATTGCTGGCTCATTTAAACAACTTGTGCCTTGCTTCAATGATAACATCATATGTGATGGTTTGTTTAATGCATATCTTTTTAGTTCTGTATCATCATTCTTTTCAAAATTTTCAATCAATCACTTTGCCTATCATTAATAGAAATAATTAATCCTTGAATTTTTGTTTTCCTTTTTTAATACTTTAATATAGTTTAAAAATGCTTTACACTAGTTGAAAGAAACAAATCAAACTTACTTGTTAATGTTTTTATTTGGTATGTATATTCTCTCATTTAATTTTCAAGTAGATCCTCTTTCAATATGGAATTAATAGATTACTAAATACTTTGAGATGCCATGTACCAAGGTCCAAGGTAACACAATGATGCATGTAAATGATCAAATAAGTATGCAATACCGAGTAAAGCATTCCCAAGTGCCACCTAGATGCTTTCATTACTGATTTGAATACTCGCTTTGTGTTAGATCATATGTTCCTTTCTGTTCCTGGGTGGTCAGGCTGATCCAAACTTGTTCATCTGGAGTTAGGCATGAAGGCAACAAGATCTTGTGCCAAAGACATTACTAAATAATTTGCATATTTTTAGTTTCTTGTGGAGAGCAATTACTGGCCTGTGCTGCTTGACCGGTCAAGCACTAGACAGTGCCCAAAACAGTTTGTGAAAAGCATAGCTGGACCAGATACATGTCCCTTAAAAAGAATAGTAGTTCACTAAGAGGAAAATGATGGTTTTTCCTTTGCTAAAAAAAGTGTTCGTTTTATTTTCTCGTCATAATGTCTCTTTCCTCCGAAATTTCCACCTTCTTTGATGTTGCGCCAAAAGAGTCTTGCTGTTGTATGCTGGATGCTTATGATCCTGGTTTTGATAAAGAGCTTCTCCCTTTGCTTGGGTTTTGTTATATAAATTTGGTAGATTCGTGGGAAAATAAGACAAAAAAAAAAACAATGATTCGAAGAAACATTTAGATTAGATGAAAAAAGAGAACGAATTTGTGGATGCAATTAGGGGAAATATTATGGGATCATTGCCAAAAATAAATTAAAGACAGAATATAGAACATTTGAATAGAGTACTAAAATGAAACTGTAGAGAAAAAGTGGATGGGTGCGAGATTCCAATGGTAGAGAGAAAAATGGAGAGAAAAACATTACTTGTAGTTTGCAACTTTGCAATGAGATAGCTAAAAGAGGTACTCTATCCCTAAATAGTTCTCCATCCATTTGATTCGCTCGACTTTATACTTTGTAATTAGAATAGTTGTTATTTTTTAGTTGTCTTTTGGGGGCTTAGGCTATACATATAGAGCCACCCTTGTAATAATGAATTAGCTTTTGATTTGTGATTAATAAAGGAAGTGTCCTTTTTGGGAGTTAGTGGGTAGACTCGAAGTGTCCATACTATCGGTTTCGTTAACGGGTTCGGTTGATCTGTTACAATTAATAAAGGAAGTGTCTTTTGACCCGAGTCATGACAAAGAGGTACTATTTCTATCCCTAAGTAGTATTCCTCCATCCATTTGATTTGCTCGACTTTCCTTGTTTCGCATTCTCTTTTATTCTGCCTCATTTCCATAAAAACATACTTAATCATCTCTCTCTATCTCCTCTCCATGTGATAGTCTTGCCACTCACACTACACTCTTAAAAAGCAACTTCTAGGAGTGGGAGAAAAGTAGAGTGGTGGAGGAAGTACGCCACAGGTAAAAGATGTCTTGATGTGATCAAATGTCATGTAATGAAATGTGCAAGCAGCTGTTTCTGTCTCATCACTGCCATAAACAAACTTTTACTGTTAGCCAAATCCAAGTAGTTGGATCCAGAACTTGATCAAATGTCATGTAATGGTTGAATTTGACCATCAAGGATCCAGAACTTCAATCTTGGTGGTTGAAATCTGCACTTTTTGGTCTGAATGTCATTTTCTTTGATAACCTTTGTGACTTATTTGATCCACTCCTTGTTGAGGCCTTGCTTTGATGCTTCCAGTGTGCAGTTATGTTTCTTTGTCATTTTCTGGTTCCAAATCTGTGCTGGAAGATAAGAATTAAAGGGATGGTGATTGGTTGCTGTTGTGTCTTTAATGTCATTGTCGGATGATTTAGGCAGTTCGTGATGTGTCATCAGTCAAGTATGATATATTGTGCAGATAACCATGTTTTGGATATCGTCCTGTGGGGATAGCGGTAGTTGTGGAGCTCTGAACATAGTGGGTGGTATCGGTGGTAATTTAATTCTAGATTTAATGGTTCTGTAAAATTTATCGATTCATTGTGATGCAGATTTGTTTTAGCAGAACAAGTTTGTGCAGCAAATCTCCTGGGGCAGGGTATGTACCTCAAAACATAGAGTTGTGAGCCATGAACTTTGTGCTGTGAGGCTTGGGTGGAGCGGGAGCAGGGAAAGCTGGAAGAGGAGAAGGGTTCTTGGAGGAAGAGAAGTGCTAATACTCATTTAGTAGGAATTTTTTTTATTTGTATAAAATATAAAAGCTCAGGGTGATTTCAGGTTTTCACTAGAACATAAAGTCATGCTTGTGTTTTGCTTGACTTCAGGTTTACCTTGAAAAGTTTCCCTTTAAACATAGAGCTAATGTGCACGGGGAAGAGTGGGGTTTTGTATGTTTTTTGCCTTGTGTTCTGCTGCCGGTGATACTGGTATGCTTAGACGATCATTGATGGGGTGGAAAACTGGTTTCCTCTTCCCACCACACTTCAAAAGAAATTATGGGAATGATACAGTGGCTTCAAAAGATTCGTTGGACAGATCACAACCTATTTTTTGTTGAAGCTTCTCTCTTTTTCTCTCTTCCCGTCTTTTGTGTTTCGGCTTTGTAGAAAAGGAAAATTTTGACCCAATTCTTTTTTTCCCCTGCAGATGATGACCATGATCCTCAGTTTAAGGGAAAAACTGAACATAATCAAGGGTCAGCATTAGTTTTTTCTTTAACTCTTGTATCAATTGATTGCCCATGTGTTGTCTGTTATCATTCTTTCCCGTTTATAGGAAATAAACTGTTAAGTAACATATGCCCCATAATGGTCACAAAACTCTGTTCATCGATCTATTTGTGTGAATCTTGGAAGTTTTCTCCTTTTCTTGAATCACCATTATCATCATCCTATCCAGTGTATCCCATTAATAGAAAAACTATGAATAGGGTCTGGGGAGGAAAGGACGGCGGCAACTCATACCTATAAAGGAGAGCGCGGCCAAAGGAGTTCCCCGGCTCAAAAAAGATAAAAGACACGTATCTACACGGGAAAAATAAATTAAATGCTTATGAATAAGATAAATAAGTAAAACCACTACAAAATAAAGAAAACAATAATACTAATAATAAAAAGAAATGAGAAAAGTAAGAGGGCAAGAACACTAAAAGGTAATCTAAGAGAAAATTAGTAGTCTAAAACATGGATATGACGTCTTCAACTACTCATATCTCTAATTAGGTCTTCAGAAAGGTTTTAATTCATGCATGTTAATTTTTATTTGCTCATCTCAAGTTCTTTTAGGTCTTCCTCGACTCTTCTTACCCTCTACTATAGAAAGCCTCCTCACAGGGGCGTCGAAAGTCTTTCTCTGTACATGTCTAAACCACCTCGATCTATTCTCGGTCATTTTTCTAGAAATAGGGGCTACCCCTAGTTTGTCCTTAAACTCTTGGTTCCTAATTCGATCTATCAATGTGTGTCCACACATTCACTTTAGCATACGCATTTTTGTAACTTTTATTTATGTTCAAAAATCTTCTTTACAGGCTAACATTCGGTCCCATATAGCAAAGCAGGTCTGATTGTCACTCTGTAGAATTTTCCTTAACTTGCTTGGAAATTTCCTATCACATAGCACCGCGGTGGCTGTTCGCCACTTAAGTCAATCCGCATGTATAAAATGATTTACATCTCCGTCAATCTTTCAAATTCTCTTGAATATCATCCCAAATTCAAAAGGTTTATAAAGTGTGCATTGAGAGGAGAAAACAAAAGGCGTGTTTGACAATTTCGAAAGTGTTGCATTTGCCTGTGAAATGGTTTGCTCTCCCTTATATACTATGTAGCTTAGCATCATCTAGTTTGGAACTATTTTAATACAATGGGGTGTGCGTTATGTCGTCAGAAAAATAGATGGGTTTTTGTGATTCGAATCAAGATAAATTTATACGGATTATGATGGACTATATGATAATATTTTGTAATAGTTGCAGATGATGTATTCGACTCGAATTTCCATCTAGTTGGGAATGTAGATGAGAATTGTTTAATGACATTAATATAATAAAATGCGATTGATTATACACACACAAATCTCTTTGATGGGAAATAATGGACCAATAGTTTGCATCATTCCAACATAAGCCGGGCCAGGGAGTCACTTGGTAGTCTAAAGACTAAAATGATAATCACCGACAGGTTCATGTGTGATATTTTAGGTGCATACAAATATTTTTACATGATATCAAAAGTTGTGGTGTACGAATTCACAAGCTTACCAATAATTGTTTTTTTAGGATCCACCCTCACAATCCACAAAACGTTTACTTATAATTGTTTTTCGGCTATTTTTGTGAGATGATCTTTAATAAACAGTTCATAAAGTACTTATATTCTCATAATTTGTATTTGTTAAACTATTTAATTTATGTATAAAGACGTGTTTGCACAATGAAATTGTCTTATGCAATAATTTATTTTTTTTGTTTGTATTCTTAAAATTGAAGGGGTCTCATCATAAATTTTGTGGCAAATTTGTTATTGTTGATATTTGTATTTTTTTTCTTTGGTTATTCATCAATTATGCCACTTCATATAATTATAAAGTTAAAGTTACAATATTATTGTTATTGTTATACTCTCTTGTCATATATTTCCTCGTTGTCTTTGACAACTAGAATTTGGTCACCAATTTGTCACCCATGGCGATAACCAGTTCCAACAATAGCAATATTTACAATAATGTCAAGATTTATTATACATTTGATGCATCATAATAATAATAATAATAATAATAATAATAATAATAATAATAATAATAATAATGATAATAATATTTTTCTAATACGGAACAGGATAAAATCGCTGACAATACAAGAGACTTGTTGACATTGTCAATGATTATATAATGCTCAGCTTCGACAAATTTGTATTATTATGGAAAAAAGAGTTAATAGTGTATATACTTTGGCTTTATATGAATAAACCAATCAAAACACGTAAATACGATAAAAATAAAAAGAGAAAATTTAAAAATGTAAGTATTTTTATATTTGTTAATCTCACGTTTGTTTGTAATTGGTATTACATAGTGGAAATGATAATGAAAAGTTAGTGTATTTTTAGTAGGAATATTTCTTGAGAAGTTTAATGGTCATATTTTTCTCCTTTAATAATCTATTTTTTTTTCACTAAATTCATTTCATTGCATTACCCTTTGAAATTGTTGTATTAGGTGGTAATGGAAAATTGTATACAAAAAACTTTTTAAGGCTAAATTTTAAATATCATGAGAATGACATGATACATTATGAAGATTTATATTATAATTACTATCAATTAGTACTGATAACTAAACGGATCGTGAATTCTGAATACAGAAGAATTCCTATATGAAGTATGAACATAAAATATTAGAATTACTCTTATTCACCCATACATGAACACATAAGCATCTCTATTTACTCTTGTTATAAATGATGATAATGAAAATGTATTGAATTATTATTTTTTAAAAAATGTATCATGTCATTTCTATGGTAATAAAACAATGTTTATAAAAAAATTTATTTGTTTATAATTTTTCATTACCATTTAATACCACTTTTTAAATGATACTCCTAATACATTAGAATAAATTTTGTGAAAAAAATGAGATTATTAAAGAGAACTGACTATTAAACTTGTGAAGAAAAATTCTTTTTAAAATTATAATAACTTTCCATTAACATTTTTAAAATTTAATACCAATTACCAAATTTTTATAGGGTCCAACAAATATCAATCATAAATAACTTCTAAATTGAAAAAATAAGAGGCTTATTAACACAATAATATTAAGACATTTGCCATAAAATAAAATCATAAGATATTTACTTGGAAGTTGGTGATCCATAATAGTGATTTGGTATCCTTCGCAGTCACCTACTTCATATATTCTTGAGGTGTGTATCAAAAGCATGTAATTAGAAGTAAACTCCTATCTTTTTGGGTAAGTAATTATGTTGACTTCATTCAAGGGTTTAGCAAAAACTACTAATTATTTATATCTTTGGATCTAAAATTTTCTCTTTTTATTCCAAAAACGTGTGAAGACTTGTTGTAAACAATTGATGCTTCATACATAGTAGGTGTGATTTTGCCCCAATTTTTTTTTTTTTTTTTATAAAAACATCTTTGAGTTGGAAAAACATTTTTATAATTGTCTACTTTAATATAAAGTCTATTTTATGATCACATGTTAATTTAAAGCAAACTTATAACTTCAAAAATAATATTTATTTATACTTTTTATTTGTCGCCACCGTTTTCAATGTGTCGTCATTATTGAATTACCCATATTGCCCCTCCTTTTTAAAACCTTCACAACACTATTCTTTTTAAAAACCACTAAATTTACACACAATCATCAACTTCTTTGAATTGAAAGTTTACAAGCAATAAATATGACTACACAACGACACATTAAGGTAATTTTAACAAAATGTCAACAATTTGAACGAAAACAAAATTATTACAACATTTAAGAGTGTTGATGAATCAAGCGTCAAAATAGTGATTAAACATTTGAGAGCATAAAAATGATTTAGGGCAAATTATAAAGACAACAGCCAACACTTTATAAGAGTAGAAACGTCAAAATGGTAAATTAAACGGAAATTACCAAGAATTTAAAGGAAAATGCTACAGCAGTTAGTGCATATAATGGATGCTATCATGTGGTAAAATCTTACAAAAATGTTGTCACTTGCGTTTCATGAAAGTTCAATGCTATCATGTGAAATTTCCTTAATAATAATAATAATAAATAAATAACTTGCACAAAATGTGCAACTTAGCCTAGACCCAATCACATGTTTGGTGGGACTTGCAATTTTTCCAAAAAAAAAAAATATAGCGATAATCTTGGAATCGTTGCTCACCTCAAGATTTTTGATGTAGAATTCACCATCCATATTCTTTCAATGTTGAAATTGTTTCAAAGTCACGATCCCCTCTGAGGAGGCAATATTAAACATTGATGTGATATAGGGAAGATTTCGGTGTTAAATCTACTTTATAATGATGGTGATTTTTTTATATAGTTTTTTGTTTGATTAAAATTGTTATGTATATGTGTATATGTAAAATATTAGCCAGAAGTAATTATGGCAGAAAACTATCTGGAAGGATTAATTTAATGTTAATTTGGGAGAAATTAGTAAGATTAGTAGGTAATCTGACAACATTCATCTGGAAGATTGAAGAAGCATTGAACGTACATTAGTAGTATTAGTGCATGGGAATGTTACGTGTAATTGGAAGACACTTGTCCATTATAGAAGGTCATTAAAAGCTCGTGGGATACATGTTAATAAAAGAAGCAATATCGCCATATAAAATAAATGAAAAATCACTAAAATAAAGAAGAACTTGACATGTCCAAGACAACTACACTGGCATGCAAGGGAATTTTGGGGATTGATGAAATAACAGAAGGAATGTTCAACATGCACAGTGATGGACTGAGAACATAAATGAGGCAATGAATTTAACTATCAAGAGAGATACAAAAGACTCTAAATAATTTATTACGAAAGAGTTATTGCATCTGATTGCCACATTAATTTTCAGAAGAACATTAAATTGGACAATCATAAATCTAAGAGAGTAATTAATATTGTTCCAAATAATCTTCAAAAGAACATTTGTCAGATATTAATCACAAAGGACCTCACGTCAAAATAGGTCCCAAGTGGTGAACCGCCTTGCAACCACAATGCTTCTGGAAGGACCTATTAGGCAATTTGTCTCAAATTGATACGGACTTGGGCGTCGGAGTGGGTCCCGGAAAAATATTCCGGACCCTGTTAACCCCTTGTTGCATTTTATAGGAACGACTATCTTCTCCGGAGATCTTAATGCATAATTCCTGATTAAATTATAAATCAGGGGATTAAGTTCTTAATTAATTATCCTACAAAACCATACAAGAACAATTTGATCGACTATTACTCTATTGTAGATGTCGTATGTCATTTTTATTAATGAATTACTAGGATCTTTTAAAAAAAAATGTTGAAATTGAATTGATAGAGTTAACTTTAGAGAGAAAATAGAAAGGAGAGAGAAAAAGAATTAAGTGCAAATAAAAGAAATTTAATTAAAAAAAATAAATTGCGAATTACGGTTACACTTTTTTTGTTCTTTTTGCAAATTTTAGTTACCAAAGCATCAATGTCTACAACATTCAGGTTAAATTGTAGGATTTCGACCACTTAACTAAAAATTACAACCACTAAAATAGTCGGAATCATGTGATTTAACCCTAATGCTATAAACATTGATACTTTAATGACTGTTATTCACAAAAAAAAACATTAAAACTGTAATTTCCAAATAGCCAAAATTTTATGATTATAATTCACAAATAATTCTTAAAAAGCCGAGGACAAATAAAAAAATGAGCATAAAATTAACAAATAGACACAGCCACCTATCATAATCTCAGCTTCTCACCAACCAGCATATGCTAAATACTCTTATTTCTTTTTTTCTTTTGTTTTTTTTTAACAATTTTTTAGTCAATTTTTGGGTGTTGGTCCACCAAAATTGAAGAAATAAACAAAGCAATTAGTAGTAGGTGGCAACATTTAAAATAACCTAAAATAAAATTCCAAATCTCATACTTCATACATTAACATATCTTAGCCATTCATCCACTCACATTTTGTCACACAACCACCCTCTTTTTCTTACCTTTTCTATTTATAGTCCTTCCTTTCGTCTCACTCTCCTCGTTCCACTCCATTCCTTTCTCCCTCCATTCTCAGATTCACCATCCAAAACCCATCGAAGATCAAACCTTTTAGAACCCTAAAATGAAGGTAATTGATAAGATCAAAGCAGCAGAATCAGAGAACAAAACCCTTTTCTCATTTGAATTCTTTCCACCAAAAACTGAAGATGGTGTTGAAAATCTCTTTGAAAGAATGGAGAGAATGGTGGCTCATTCCCCTTCATTTTGTGATATTACTTGGGGTGCTGGTGGATCTACTGCTGATCTTACCTTAGATATTGCTAATCGTATGCAAAACATTGTTTGTGTTGAAACTATGATGCATCTTACTTGTACTAATATGCCTGTTGAAAAGCTTGATCATGCTCTTGATACTATTAAATCTAATGGCTTACAAAATGTTCTTGCTCTTCGTGGGGATCCTCCTCATGGTCAGGATTCCTTTGTTAAAGTTGAAGGAGGCTTTGGTTGTGCTCTTGATCTTGTAAATTTCTTTCTCATCTTTTTCAATTGGGAATTTTAAAGATTTATTTAATCTTGTTGGGTTTTTATGTCTTGATCTGATTTGATTATTGTTTTTGTTTATGATCTCAGGTTAATCATATCAGGAGTAAGTATGGTGATTACTTTGGGATTACTGTTGCTGGATATCCTGGTGGGTTCAGTAAATTATCTCAACTTTTTGATTTGGGAGTAAATTATACTAATGTGGGTTGAATGTGTTTTAGAATTTCAATTTGGATCTTGTTTTCTTTACTGAATTTAATTGTATTGTAATCTAGCTAATTAGCGAGAGATTGAGTTTGTGGTTGAGATTTGTAGGGAGAACCCGTGTTGATGTCCATAAATAAAAATGTATCAAACTCAAGACAACTAAAAAATGGGAATTATGGCAAATTGAAAGGGATTAAGTAGAACTGTGGTACATACCAAGCTCTATCGAAATTAGACATTATCCAAATACAACTTTGTGGTAGAGCGATTTGACAAATTTACCGTCTATGCTCCTCTATCCTCTAGAGTTTGCTACTAAAGGGTTTTGCACAAAAATTAGGTTTTTAGAAAGGTCTTATAGGCGGGATGATATCGCTTAGTGGAGTAATTATAGGTTCTAGTCTAAGAGAGAAAAGATTGTAAGTTTTAGTGGAGTATTGTAGTTGGGGTTATGTCGAAACGAGGGTAATATAAAAAATTATGGACTAAAATAGTATATATATCAAAATCATGGAATGTAGGGAGTAAATATTAACTATATGGACTATGAAGTAACTTTTTAGATTTATATTTTACATGCTATAATGTAAATGGTTCTTTTCTTCCTCATATCTAATTGACTTGCGGTTGTATTTTGATAAATTTCAGAGGCACATCCTGATGTTATTGAAGCTAATGGGTTGGCAACTCCAGAATCATATGGGAAAGATCTTGCTTACTTGAAGCAGAAGGTACTAACTCTTTTCTTACACAAAATCTAATTGTAATAGCCTTTTCAATTTGAATTGAACGATAGCAATGCATAAATTATCATTTCGTCTAGGTGTGTATTTATGCTTGCGCTTACTCTGGTTTTTCTGAATATGGCTTAGGTTGATGCAGGTGCTGATCTTATTGTCACTCAGCTGTTCTATGACACCGATGTCTTTCTCAAGTTTGTTAATGACTGCCGCCATATCGGAATTAACTGCCCTATTGTTCCTGGAATTATGCCCATTAATAACTACAAAGGCTTCATACGGATGACTGGTTTCTGCAAAACAAAGGTACATTCTTTTTCGTATTATATACGAGAGCTATTTGTCTTGCTTCTGCGAAATTGCTTGATTTTAATTGGAAATACGGTGTAGATTCCACAAGAGATTATGGGTGCGTTGGAGCCGATTAAGGATAATGATGAAGCAGTGAGAAACTATGGTATTCATCTGGGAACTGAAATGTGCAAGAAGATTTTGGCTAGTGGAATCAAACAGCTGCACCTCTATACTTTGAATATGGAGAAGTCTGCACTCGGAATATTGCTGGTTGCTTCTCATATCCTCTTTGATATAATGAATTGAATGTTTGGGCTTTGTTGATTCATATTGTACACTTTAATTGCTGTAGAATCTTGGATTAATTGAAGAGTCCAAAATTCAAAGACCACTACCTTGGAAACGCCCAGCAAATGTTAAACGTGTTAAGGAAGATGTCCGCCCCATATTTTGGTATGTGAATTTATTTTAAAATCTGTCATATTACAAATTTATGTCTACGATAAGTGATTTGTTTTAAAATTTCTCCAATTGGATACAGGGCTAACCGACCAAAAAGCTACATTACAAGAACAATGGGTTGGGATCAATACCCACATGGGCGATGGGGTGATGCCCGCAATGCTTCCTATGGAGCACTAAGTGACCATCAGGTAACTTGATAAAGCCTTATGATTCTATCGATGTATTATTTAGTTATGTTCAATCTTCCTCAAAACGTTGCCCCCAACATTCTCCCTGTCTCTATGCGTCCTGCTTGTCTTAGGTAGCTGGCTTAATTTGGTAATATGTTATTGGACTCTTTTAGCTATATATGTTTTCCGGAAGTGCATGTTGGAATCTTGTGATAGATACTGTGTAAAGTTATACTCGTACAAAGTTAGTATTGGAAATCCTTGTGACTTCTGTTGTTGCTTTGACATCAGTCAATACTAGATAAGTTTGTGGATGTCGGTTTTAATGTGACTTTACATGGGCCCGTAAATCTTTTCAAAAGTTTCATTGTAGTTACTTCCTAATGAACTTGTTGGGGATGTGCTGATTCTGTGTTATAGTCAGCTTAAATGCAGGCACCTCTGCTTTGCTAATCTAAAACTTGTGATGGGTTTGAGACTATTGGCTCTATAACACTAATTTCCTTTGCTGAACAGTTTATGAGACCACGTGCACGTGATAAGAAACTGCAAGAAGAGTGGGCTGTTCCATTGCAAAGTGTTGAAGATATTTACGAGGTAGACTTTGATTTCTGTTGATCTGCTTAAAACAATGATGAAATGATGATTAAAACTAATATTGTGGTCTTGTTGGACTATTTGCTTTCGTATTATCCCAGAAATTCAAGAATTTTTGCCTTGGTAAGCTGAGAAGCAATCCTTGGTCTGAATTAGATGGCCTTCAGCCTGAAACAAAGATCATAGATCAACAACTGGTTAACATTAATGCAAAGGGATTTCTCACCATCAATAGCCAACCTGCAGTGAATGGAGAACGATCAGACTCTCCTACTGTTGGTAAGTCTTGAATTTGGAAAATGTGAAGTGTTGGTGTGTTCGAGCTTTCTTCTTTATCGTGCTTTTTAACTTCCTAATTTTGAAAGAACACCGAAGATCCCAGGTTGTAATGGAGATGATTTTTAAGTACGAGGAGCTGTTAATGTAGACGCTGAGCCGTCTTGAAAAATTTGGGGTCCCTGTGCAAAACTTTTATTTTGCGCCTTATTTATAGTAAATATATTTATTTTATTAATAAACTTAACATTTTTTTGATTAACTTTTTCATATGCGGGAGAAAGTGGGGTCCTTGTGCAGTTGATCACCTCGCACACCCTCAAAGACCCCTGTGTAGACGGCCAATAAAGTGGTTTCCTTTTTTTGTTTACCTCTGTTACTGCTATCTTGCGTCGTTTTTGCATTGTACATAAATTTGTTCCTTTTTAGAAATTCCGCGCATTATTTTTCGACAACATATAATAATGAAGCCTTCAATTAATATGTTTTCTGCAGGATGGGGTGGACCTGGTGGATATGTTTACCAGAAAGCCTATGTTGAATTATTTTGTTCAAAGGAGAAGTTAGATGCTCTTGTTGAGAAATGCAAAAGTCTCAGTTACATAACATACATGGCAGTGAATAAGGGAGGAGATTGGATTTCAAATGTGTCCGAGACCGACGTGAATGCTGTGACATGGGGTGTGTTCCCTGCCAAGGAGATTATACAACCTACTGTTGTGGATCCTAGCAGCTTCATGATCTGGAAAGACGAGGCATTTGAAATCTGGTCTAGATCCTGGGCTCAGTTATACCCAGAAGGCGACTCATCCAAGAAATTGCTTGAGGAGGTTCGTGCCTTTAAACCCATTTTCCTCCTTCAGTTTGATTGTTTATTATCATATACAGTGATGGAACCAAGATTTTAATTATAGGAGGTCCTTAAAATTGATTATAATAATCAAATAAAAACATAAGAAATGGTGGAACCATGACATATTTTATTTAAAACATTCAGTGTTTTTTATATATAAAATCAGGAATAATTTGCGAATTACAGCCTTAAAGTTTAACACTTTTGCGAATTACAACCACTTAAGTCTCAAAGTTTACTTGTTCAGGCCAAAACGCAGAATTTCTACCATTTGATGGTCGAAATTTTAGGTTAAGTGATCAAAGTTATGTGTTTTTGGCCTGAACCTGTAAATTTTGATACTTTGATGGTTGTAGTTTGAAAAAAAACAATTGAGGCTGTAATTCTCAAAAGTGCTAAACTTAAGGCTGTAATTCGCTAATTATTATAAAATCAATATAATTTATACTTTTTGGTGGGGCCTGGAAACTCCAAGCCCAGACCCCTTAATGCGTCCGCCAATGATCATGTACTACTGTTTGCTGAAGACGGTGCTAGTACGTTCATTTAACATACATGCCTGCCATTTTGACAGGTGCAAGGCAGCTACTACTTGGTCAGCTTGGTCGATAACGATTACATCAACGGAAATCTGTTCTCTGTTTTCGCTGATCTTTGAGATGAGTATTACTTGTAATCCAATTCTCCTTTTGCTTATTTGTATTGTACAAGTATACCCCTTGGGCATGAACTTTAGTCCATTGTTCTGAGTGGTGTTCTCATTAGTTATATTTGATGTTTCTGATATCATAAACTTGTGGGATTTTGCTGTCTCCCAAGCCCCTCCCAATGCAAATTACATGCATGGTGAGTTGTTATTTGATTCTATACTTCTATAATATAAACTTACTTGGTTCTTATGCTTTTTGTTGGGTGTTTTATATGTGGGTAATTTTGATATGATTCGGATAGCTTGAGTAGCTTCACAATATACGCTCTTGTGGAAGTCGGTAATAAGCCAATAAGTAGCACAATATCAAACAATATTTCCTCTGCTCCTTTAAATTTGCCACATTTGTCATTTCGATCCTTGGTGAAGTTACTATGTTTTCTTTTTGGACATAAATACACACTCTCACCTATTCTTATTCATACGGTTTGAATCAAGGTTTGAGTACGATTCTCTTTCCTTGACTTTCTTTTGTAGCTATATGCGCACACACACAATCCTCTTTTTCCAACTTTCTTTAGTTGAGCTTCTTTGTCTGAGGATTTTCTCGAGCCGAGGGACTCTTTGGCCATATCCTCTTTTATGGGTATGGGTTGCCGCGTTTCTTCGCCGTCTAGACTCTAATCATAGCTTCTAATGAGCGGAATGACTTGATGTGATGATGATGATGAGGATGAATCCATGACTTGTCTCCTCAAATCACTCAAAGTTTCATCTCTACTTTATCTTCGCTGCTGCATTCGTTTGAAACTGCAACAGTGCTGCCATTGAGATGTTTTCTAACTTAGTTGAAACCGGGGGCAGTGGTGGTGGTCTGTCGAAAGCGATGGTTTGCTGTTCATCTTTAGTTCTGAGCTTAGAAATGGTAGGAGTGCTGACTGTCATGCCGAAAAAGATTTTTGTCGCTTTATTTATGTTTGGAATTGTTTAAAAGTGACCTGATCCAAAACCCGAATGGAAACCGAAAGTAAATCAATTCGAAAAATGTGTTTTTTTTTAGGTTTATCGAACTAACAGTACCCAAAGCGGTTGACAAACGAACTGAGAATCTGAACTCGAGCTGTAACCGACATATAACCGTTAATCGAGATTACCCGAACCTAATAATGACCGACCCGAGTTATATCCAACCCGCATTATGCTCAAAACCGAACTCGATGGCTAAAATCGACTTAACCCAAATGAATTTTAGATCGAACAACTGTAAACTTGAACCAATTTTTAACATAAAAATATGATCAACTCATATTTAATCATCTTATTATTTAATCTAATAAAGTGATAGATATTTTGATAAATTAAATTTCATAAATACATGGTTTCATATATTTAGAGTTAATAATCTATAGTCAATGTTTATTTGATTACTTTTAATCAAATTACATGAAAATTGATAGAACTTTATAATTTTAATTTTCGGTCAAACAAGTAAAAGTAACAAAGTAATAATGATCACTAATTGATTTGCATTTTAACTATTTTGCTTTATGTAAAGGGAATCTTATCATCAATTAAAAATGACTAACAACTTAATTAAATATTGACTCGATCGATAGTAATTAATAATACGTATTCGAATTGTATTTTTTTTTTTAAAAAGAAACCCGATCTGTACCCGGTAAAACTGAGTTATTAAACGATGCCAACCTGATAGCTCGAATAATTGATTTTTCAACCTAATCGTGATTAACCGACCAGAGTGTGACTTGCCGCAGCGCGCAATCAAAAAATAACCGATCCGAAATACAACTGAACCAAATGACACCCATTCAAAACCGACCTAATTACCCGAATGAACACCTCTATGTTTAGTGTTTACCCATTTTCATTCCGTTTACAATTACATGTATCCGCATTCTTAATGTTATTCACACATTTAATATCATTTTTTCAATTTTTAACTCTTCAAAATATTTATTTTGTACACTACTAAGGTCTAAGCCTAACAAAATATTTTTAAAGCATATATTTGCCAATATTACAAAGTGGTATATAGTATATAATTTACATGTACACAATTTAAGCCTACACATTCTACCCGTTTCATAGGTGGTATTGTACGGTAGAAATGAGAATAAAAATTAGTATAATTTTGATTGAAAAATCTCTTGGCTACTTTGAGACCTATACTTGTCCAATTTCAATCATCTCATTTTCTTCATATTTTCATTAATGCATTATCATTGGGAGATATGATATTAGATGGTACTGGAAATTTGTAAATAAAAAACTCTTTTTGTGATTAAAGTTTCATCACCATGAAATGACATGAAACTTTTGATGAAATTTTACATGATAAATTATTTCTATTACCATCATTTAATACCACTAATCAAATGTGTAATTAAAGTAAATAGTTATAACTATGTATGTTTGGCCTTTACCTTTAAGTCTTTAACTATAGCTTAACCTTAACTCAACTTATACGGCCACGGAAGAGATTTAAGACATTGGCCTCCAACATGTAGACTCTACTAATACATTTAGAGGTGTTTTTAAAATTACGTCCGTTAAATAGAAGATGATGGATCTGAGTTTGGGTCATATATTAACAGGTTAGAAAATTTTTATTTAAACTTAATTTGTTTAGTTAATTGGGTCGAAAAACACAATTATGATTTGACTTGTAGCAGATCAGGATAACCTAATTTTGTACCACTTAATCCGTTTATAGTTTCATTTGAAGGTTTTTAACATTGATTACATCTAATTTATAGGTCCTGATTGTAAACTTTTTATTTTTTAATTGTTTATTTTTGCATTTACGATGATAAACAAAAAATATTAAATAAATTAAGTTTAGGTTATACTTATTGATTTAACTCATGAATATGATCAACTCGTTTAATTAAATGAGTTATACATGTTTGTTTCAGGTTTAAAATTTCGATCGGAAACTAACCCATTTAATAAACAGATTAAATCGGAGGACCCATTTAATAAAATAGGTCAAAAATCTCAATCTAAACCCAGATTAGCTTTTGGAAGGCCTATTTAAAATAGACTTGATATTTTATTACCTGATCTTATGATTGAACTTGTCTTTGACCTGATTTCAAAATAAATTTTAAATTATATAAATGTATGTGGACGCAATACTTAATTTTAACCGACTTAAAACATCTGACCCTAAATTGATCAAGTAACCCAAATAAAGAACTCTATATTCATATACATT
Source organism: Amaranthus tricolor (assembly GCF_026212465.1). NCBI lineage: Eukaryota > Viridiplantae > Streptophyta > Magnoliopsida > Caryophyllales > Amaranthaceae > Amaranthus > Amaranthus tricolor. The sequence continues at coordinate 9,030,500 of NC_080048.1, read as the reverse complement.
TGATAAAATGTGTAGTTCCAAACAGTGGGGGACGTACATTGGAGCCTACGAGGTCATGTGTCCCTAGGCTTTGTTTTAAAAAAAATTTAAAGTAGACTTTTCTTTTGGTAAGAGTACAAATGTAAAATTAATACTGTAGTCTTTTGAAGATAAATACTCTCTCATTTTAGTAATTTTATCGTATTTATTTATTTATTTATTTATTTTGTCTCATTCTTTTTATTAGGTCAGTTGATTTATTTTGTTTTATTTCTTTTTATAGTATGTCGTATTTAAAATTCTGCTGGTCTTGGACGAGATGGCCTCATAATGAGACCGTCAATTTGGGCCGACCCAATTCGCGCGTGTATCAACCTCACATGCTTTCTCTCGTTTTTTTCCATTTTCTGGGCATTTTTCAATTTTAATCTTAAATGTATCAAATTTTGATTTTAAAGGTATCAGTTTCAATTTAAAATAAACTTTGAACAGATCAATTAACATAAAAAATTTCAATTTTGACCTATTTGTAATCAATTTTGATGTTAAATTGATCAATTTCTACCTAAATATGGTTCTGTTTCACAATTTGAGAACGAAGTTAATAAAATGGTATTATTTTATCATTCTATGGATGAAAGCTAAACAACAAATAAATGGTCAATAACACTATCAATAATAGTGTTAAAATATTGTACAATACAAGTACTTTTATTCAATGCAACATGATGGTTCTAATGGAACATAAAAGTACTTGTACTCTTTAATCCTCGATTAATAATAGTGATATTGTACAATATATATATATATATATATATATATATATATATATATATATATATATATATATATATATATATATATATATATATATATTTGTAAATAGTTCAAATTGAATATGTTAATAGTTAAATTATGACATATAAATTGACAATTGATATTTTATGATCTAATTCAATTTTAAACGTATAAGCTTCAATTATCGTTTTAAAAAATAAGTATTTAAATTGTATAGATATATTGTATATCATTTAGTTCACATTTGATATGTTAATAGTTTTAACACTATTATTGATAATTTTATTAACCATTTATTTATTATTTGAAAATTCATCCATAGAATGATAGAATAATACCATATTATATAACTTCATTCTAAAATTATGAAACAGAACTATATTTAGGTAGAAATTGATTAGTTTAACGTCAAAATTGATCACTTATAAGTTCAAATTGAAATTTTTTTACTTTAATTGATATGTTTAAGTAAGAAATTGATAGCCTTTAAGGTCAAAATTGATAAATGCCCAGAAAACGTGTGATGTTGTTACACTCACGAATTGGACCGGCCTACTTTTGGTCTCAATTAGCAAGTAAGGGTAAAATAATTGTTAATTTTACAAACAAAACTATGTTGAAATTTCGCCATTAATTGATGCCCCTACTCCGAACCCTAGATTCGCTACTGGTTCCAAAGAGAATTTACGGAGTTGTTACAATCAATATTCGTCACCAAATAAATGCTCTACGAATATGCTTCAAGTAGTGTTGTGTTCTTACCGAGTAGATAGGTAAAAAAACCATACCGAAATTCCATATGATAATTTTTTAGTTTTGAATTTTTACACATAAAGACAGTTCTATATTTCTATTAATCATACAAGTATTAAGATATTGGTAAAGAGCACTAAATTATATGAATAAGACTATTAAAATAAGAGAAATTGAAAAAAAAAATATATGGATAAGAATTATGAAAATAATTGAAAAAATATATAAAATAGAATTATTACAAAGTTAAAAAGGACGAGTGAAAATAAAAATAATGACAACTTCATAGAAACAAAGAGAATTTAATTTTTTTGGCCAATTTTGATTATTCTACGAATTACCATAATACTCTCCCCATTTTCCTTGTCTTTGGTTTTTATCATATGTTCATCCATTAACCGTACTTTGTTTTATTTTTAATCTATAAGTTATCATTTGAATCATCGAGTGGAGTTAGACTCACCAATGAAACTCGGTGTGAACATTTCCATGTTGCTTCATTAAGGATCAAACCAATTGAAAGCAGCTGCCCAAAACCATCAGTGGAGGCAAACCTTGTCCCCACCACCCTTCCTCTGGTATTACCCACCCAAACCCATACAACTTACATTCCTTATTCCTCATTATAGACAAAGATGGGTTTGAACTGAAACTATCATTGTTATTCGAATCGCGAATCGTAGAATTGATACGTTCAATTCTACGATTCAAATTACACCAACCCAATTGGATTGGTGTTTGGATGATTCCAAAGCAGAATTATGTTTAACATAATGAATAGTATTTGAAATCAACTTCTAAGTTACTTAATAGCTCCTCTAGCTCTACCACTCATTTAGTTCACCATGAACCACACCCAAAACACTCAATAATTATCACATTCTTAAAATATACCAACATTACATAGAATGGATGTTTCACTTTAAAGTACAAATTAGACCAAAACGATAGTAAAACACGCCCAAAACGCTTATGAATTTAAAAAAAGGATAATGATTAATGAAACTTAAAAGCGTTAGTATTTATCACTCATTAACTTCACTAAAGCATATATAAAAATAAAAGATTGAGAGAACAAATGTATGAGCAGTATAGTATGATCTTGTTCTTCATTTTGATTATATACACTTATTTTGTTTATGTATGACACACACGTGTGCACACATTCTTGATTAATCTTTAATAAACACTTTGTATGTTTATATATCATTAATATATAAATAATACATATTTTTTTATATATGACCTTTAAAAAGGATAAGAAACGAAAATAAAGTAAAAAAAAAAAAATCTAAATGTGTACTTTGAAAATTATTTCAAACCTTTTGGGTAATAAATAAATATTAATGGTTATTTCACATTAGAAATGACTAAACATATTATTTATTCAAAATCATTGCAAATTTTTTACAGTTAGTACAATCTGATCACAAGAGCTCGATTCGATCCCAAGTATAATCTCGAATCTAATAATCTTGGGAACCATCATCGGAACAGCCAAGACTTACCTCAAAAGAAGAGCCCTCACAAGAAAAGCCCTTACCCCGTAGAAGGAGATATCATAGTTAGCAGCCTCTTGGCATTGGAACCAAAGAAAACAACCACCTTGACTACCACCAGGAGCCATGCCCACTTGATCCAAGATCGAGTATTAGTGTTCGTTAACCCATTACTTTGGTTCTTGAGACACTCGGGTATAAATCTTTTTTTCATAAACCGGAATTTGTCACATGCTTAACTTGGAATTATGTTGGGGATATGTAGCTGACCCAAAAGTTACTCTTGGTTGTCCAACATTTTAAGTCTATTTTGAAGTTTAAAATAAAAGAAGGTAGAAAAAAAAGAGTCTATAAATAGTTGATTTTTTAAAAATCAACATAGTTAGTACATTTAATAAGGAACTTTTGGTGCTTCATGTACTAGACCTTTGATGCTTCATATACTAGACTTTTAGTGCTTCATTCTCTAGCTTTTATTGCTCATTAAATTTAAGTGTTTCATTGTATATGTAAGCATTCTAAAAGCTTGTACTTAGCTCGATATAAAGAGGCCTTATGAAATGAAAAAAAAACAAGTTGTTGATTAATCATTTTAAACCTTGAGTTTATACATTGGTTTTCTTCTTTGAGTTTGTCCAAAGAAATAGTAACTCCAATTATCACTTTGAGTTTATCTTGAGTGTTAATTTTAGGGTAGATTGAGCGTGTTCTTATCTCTAGCCTAAATTCCAAATCATTGAGTTTGTCTTGTGATTTGGCTCTTATCAATTTTCTTCTACTATTCTTTTTTTATATCTAATTATTCTTCTCTATTCTTTATAGAAACAAACTAGAAACTTTTACATTTAAGTGTGTTCTTCCTAATCACACGTACATCAGCACTGGGGTATGGGAAAGAACAACAGTAGACCATGGGAGTGGGCGAAGCGATAAATAGTGTTTGCCGCCTACTCCACACCTAAGCGCTACCATAATGACCTGGGTATTGCCAGTGACAGAATTAGTCCACCGGAACCCTAACCATAGGAGGGAGTGTGCTCCTTCTCTCTAATAATTTATTAGATTATTTGACACATGAACAATTAAAAGCAAATAAACAACCAAGAAGTTGGCCGAAAATTCAATTACCAAGCAACGCGTGAACGGATGAGTATTTCAGAGCCTTTGGAGCTCGAATACCATCTTAAGCCGGACCTCAGGTGATCATCAATTGGGGGAAGAAAACTTCTAGGACCAATTTTATTGCGATCCCAGAACCCAACTTCTTTGAATTTTGCTGCAATGGCATCATACATATAGATATCACCTATTCAGAAAGAGATTGGCAATCGAGCATCTTCACAGGAAGAGATTTAAGACGAGCTCAAGGCTTGGCATACGTAGAAATCTTATCTTGATTAATATGGGTAGATTATGAATATTCATAAAAACAAAATCATCTAATTTCTAGCTTCCTTACCACTAAGCAAACCGGATAAGCTCGTTTTCATCTATTCCATTAATTCAAACTCAGTTATCATTTACATTGGTAAGTTAACTTTGTTACTTCTCCTTTCTTAATTTCTCTTTTATATATATATATATATATATATATTCCATCTACTTATTTTTGTCTTATTTTTCCGAATAAAAAATTGATAAAGTAACTCTACCCACTGAATAAAATTTAAAGGGACATAAAGCTTATTTTAAAGGAAGACTAAAAGAGGTAATATAACAAAAAATTACCAAATAGAAGTTGCTAAAATAGCAAAATGGAGTTGAAAAGGCTCGTCTTACTTAGATGAACCAACTATGAATAAGACCAAAAATGAGCTGGATGTCGCAGGAGAGCTCCACTCAATTAAGATATATTTGCATTTTTGAGGGATTTGGAAACTACAAGACCTGCAGAAGTCCTCATGTAATTTCCATCAAGCATTGCTATGCAAGTAGCATCCGTCTTGAGATGAGGCTGCACTAATTCCCACACCTTTTTCTTCTGAATCTGCAAATTGTCCAGAAACATGCAAAATGGTCAAAACAAAAGGGTACAACAAGGAATACAATAGCACACGCTTATCTCCCTCATCCTTTTAACTTTTATTCCAATATGAAGAAAAAGTTTCACATAAATTCTTCAAACAAGCGAATTTCAAGAAATCAAGGACTGAGGACTGAGGACTAAGGAGTAATATGTAACCTAGCATTAGGTTTATATACATCTATCTCAATTTCAAATATATATATATATATATATATATATATATATATATATATATATATATATATATATATATGTATATTTATACGTATATATATATATATATATATGTATGTATATATATATATATATGTATGTATATATATATATATCCACCTACCCTTACAACCACTTTAGATGAAACCAATTCTCATGTATTAAGAGTGCTACTGGTAGACATTATTCTGGATTTGGCCAATACTTTCGGTAGCGTGTCTTGTAATTTTTGTTTTAGGGAAGTAAAATGCTGTTGCTCATGTCTTGCTCATTGGGCAGCTTCTAGTATTTGTGTATAGTTTTGGCATGCTCAGGGTCTGGTTTGAATCTGACATTGTTTCTGCTGACATTTCTTAATGATATTAGCCTACTCATCCGAACAAAAGAACCACCTTTAAAAGCCTACTTCAGGTTCTAATATCGTTTTCCACTCACAGACAAGTGTATGCTTAGCTGCACTATTTGCTAAAGTGGTAAGGCTTCATGGCTTTCCATCCTCCATCATGTCGTGTCAGACCGCGAAAAGGTATTCCTAAGCATTTTTTGGCGCGATATCTTTCAATTACAAGGTACAACGTTGAGAAGAAGTATCACTTACCACCCGCAAATCAACGACCAAACAAAAGTGGTCAACCCGTCACTGGAAACTTATTTACGATGTTTGATTAATGGCAAACCTAGCAATGGGCAAAATGGTTGCATTGGGCTGAATTTTGTTATCGCACTTCGCCTCACATGGCAACTAACTTATCTCCCTTCCAAGATTTATACAATCACACCCCACCCCTCATCATCCGTATTTGGTACTAATACCACATCAGTTGATCGTTTGCAACAACTCTTGGTGGAAAGAGATGCAGTACTGGACAAACTTCGTGTTAACCTCATCAGGGCTCATCAACAGAAGATGAAGTCATCCGCTAATAAAAATTGACGCGATGCCAACTAAAGAAACCTCACAGCTTTTGTAGTTGATATTTTCAACTATGAACCATTTTAAGGCAATTTATAACATACTCATTGTACAGTCTGGAATAGATAAAAAGGAATTCTTCCACCTTTCAACACTGCCTATTGTGATCAATATTTAGAGTGAGTAAGCAAACTTCCTATTCAGCACCCAATTCCTGTTTATTTTTTATACATTTTGTTGTTATTGTAAACTCTTTGCCACTAACTTCTATAGTACATATTGATGCATGAACTATCACGAAAATAACCAATTAGCATTGGCTTATTCTCAGGCATCAAACTAAAAAGTTCCAACAGCAATTTCAGATGTGAATTACTCCGAAAGATATAAATAGTTCTAGCGCCCAACAATGTCTTATTACTAATTCCTCAAGCTCAAGCACTTGGGCCAAACTTATACACTTGAAGCTAGCATAAGATAATAAAATTTCAAGTAAGGAAAGCTAATTAAACAGAAATAATGCAGAAACATCAAACCTGGTTTGGAGAGGCAGGAGCAGGTTGATTTTCCTTGTCCTCTTCCAAGCCAAACCAAATTCTCTCTCCTGGGACTGAATCTTCAGGAGGCACAAGGAGCTCAACATTCTCGTGAGACTCATCAGAAGCAGCCATAAGCATACCATTGGACTTGATGCCACGCATATTTCTTGGTTTCAGATTAGCCAGGACAACTACTTTTTTGTCCTGTATTTTTTTTTGCAAAAATTAAGCACAGTACAATTTAGAAGCTTTAAATTTAGACAACCGGAAAGAAGTATATACTTTGAAAGCCTAAAACATGAGCTGGAAAAGTACTACTATTACTTCAACCCACAATTCAAACATTGAAACTAGTATTCGAAAAGTGGAAACTGATATTATTGAAATTACAAAGCAGACAGCTCAAGACATTGAAACTAGTATTCGAAATTTGAAAATTGTACAAAAAAAAGGACAATCCTTATTAGGTAGTTACTTTAGAAAATAAAAATAAACTTATAAGATAGTTGTTTACAAAAACTTGAAATTAAACAATACTAGGGTCGTTGTAGACAAAATCGTTTATAATTAGGATCAAATATAGTACTCATCATTAGGAGCAAGCTTTGAAGAAATACACAGCCTGTTGGCTCACAAGTCATACATTGGAAGCGAGCACCAAAAAATCATTTTGGATGTTAGTCACATAGTAGAGGGTATTACATTTCTAAAATTTAGGTGCGATTGAACTGCTCCGCACTTGGAATTAAATTTATAGAAAAGTAGAGCAACTTCAATTTCTGTTTTTGAACAGAAAAAGTGCAGTTTATAAATAATGTAGTTGGCCACCAACAGCTTATAGCCTTACAGAGACATCAATTCTAGTCACAATCGCCTTCACCTTATCAGCCCTAAAGTGCCAATCACACTCCAATGCCCGATCTACAAAACTTAGAAATAACTACTAAGCAAACTTAATATGAATTCCACAGCAATAATTGTCCTATTCTTTAATTCTAAACATTTTTCCCTATCTTTTGATTTTGATTTGTCAATCTTATCATCTAAAACTCCACTTAGTTATATATATTAGACCTACTATCAAAGAATAAAATACACCTAAAGCACATTGATTGAGGAATAAACTTTAAAGGTTGTATACAAGCATCAAATCTCATACATATCCTAGAACAGCAAAAAGATGGACTGGATCAGCATTATATACTGCTACTATATTATGTTGGCGAGGCTTGCGCAATGCACATAGCAGCAAAGCAACTTACAAAAAATAAACACTTAGAAGAATCAATAATTGCTTCTTTAATGCAAACATCAGTACATAAAAAGGTTCAAACTATGGAACAAAAGATTGTTTCAACTTTCACATACATCAACATACTGATTGACTGGGATTTTCAAATAACATAAAACAGAAAGAGATCGATACATCAAGATAGCAAGGGGTTCACCAACTACCTGCTAATTGTCGAAGATCCCTTTCCTTGATGATTAAGATTCAAAACTAAAACCACCCAACTAACAAGCTACTTGAGATAACATACTTGACCCAGTAAAAGTTTTGTTCTTTATCTGATTCGAAGTATATGGAACTAAGCTGAACTTCATCGATATTCTATCCAGCTATATGAGATTGCCCTTGACAGAAACACAATGTGAAAGGAAATATCATTGTTAGGGGCGAGCTCAAACTCATAGTGGTGAATATTTGAGAATCAAAGTATATAGAAAAACTGAAACAACTTGCAGAATTTAAAAATTGAAAATAGTGAGACAGGCACAAATTTCAACTTTCAACTGTGTGACCTCGACACACTCTTACTGGCCACATACATCGTGTGTCAGATCTTTTAACACAACAAGACACTGTGACGCTGTAAAATTGTCTTAAAAACATAGTTTTTGCCTCTGGCAACACAGGATACTCTGAAATTTCCTGTAGGTTTTGGTTGTATTATTGCATATCACGTCCTTTAATCCCTACACACTACTCATTTTGGACCCTCCTAGAGCCAGAGTAACAAAGAAGCTCAATTCCCATCCTCAAACCAAGACCAGCATGCGCTCGATTACTCCTAGGAATTTCAATTCGCTTCTCACATTAAACTTACAAGTGGTTCTATCAGTTATATTCCATTCATATTCCACATTCCAATTGCGCTTCATTTAGTATTTTCGTCTATTCCATTCTACATACGGATTATAAAAAGCACCATACAACAATCTTGAAAATGCAAGAGGAAAATTGAGGATTATTATTTTTCAACAATCACGCACAAAGTAATGGATCCATTCGTAACATATTCTATAAAGGAATCATAAATATTTAAATCTTAATACCATTACTCCCAGCAATCTTTTCAATAATTATCTAAGCAAAACCCAAATTACCAACACAGCTACTAAATTGCAAACCCTAAACTTAAATAGATTCATCAATGGTGGAGGAAGAAGTAAAACCTGTAAATCATCAATAGGAACATATTTGACAAGGCCGCTGCAAATAGTTCTAGGCTCATCTTCTCCAACATCAACCTCCTCGACATACAAAGAATCAGCATCAGGATGTCTCCATGCCTTCAAAACCTTACCAACCCTAATATCAAGCAAATTCGCCGACTCCTTCACGGAACCCATGTCCGGATCTTCGGATCCAGGAGAAGAAGAAGCATTCGAATCGATGACGGTTGAAGAAGTTGATGCATCCGCGGCTGTACAAAGGCAGCGAAAATGGCGTCTGCTATTTGGATGGCGGAAAGAGATTGTAGAGAGAGAAAATGGGAGTAAACGAGGGTTGAAGTTATGGTTGTAGCAGGAAAGGAGAAAGGTTGCTCTTGCTTTTAAGAGGTAGTTTGCAGTTGCAGCTGCCATTTCTTCCTTTCTTTACTTCGTTCTATCGACTCAATTTTCTTTCTATCTTTTGAAGTTCATGTAATAAGTTGACGTGTATGTTGCTATACGACCAGGCATCTCAGGGGTGTTTAGAAATTAGTCGTTGGTTGTTGGCCTTTTTGGTTGGCTTGTTTTACCATTTAAAAGTGTTGACGGCTTTTGTTAGCTTTTAAATTAGCTGAAAAAGCTAGTTTTTTATGGAGATGTTTGGTACAATTAGTTATTTGTTGTTGGCTGTTTATTAGAGTAAAAGTAGGCCAACAAGCCAACAAGCCAACAGAAAAAAGCTAGCTGGAGTAGCACTCTCATTTTGGCTTAAAATTCAGTTTTTCAACTGGCTTAAAAGTCATTTATCAAATACTTTTTTTGTTGTTTGACCAACCAACAAGCCAAAAACCAACTAAAAAGCCAATGAAAAAGTTACGAACCAAACACCCCTAAGTGTCATCATGATGAGAGTTTGATTCTATTGAGCAAAAGAGAAAATTTATTCTTATCACTCTTTGCAAGTAAAAGTTTTTTAGTCTACCTCCAAATAACAAAAAGAATGATAGAACATTGCAACCTTATGATTGATATACAAAGAGTTCGGAGACATGAGGTGTTATGAGAGTCGAGATTAAGGGTGTTTAATTGGCCGGATAAGGGTCTAGTCGGGCTTAAGTAAATATGGTTCGGATTGGATGAGAGCCCTTTAAAATTTAATATGGGTCCGAGATTCAAAAGCCCGGCCCGGTGCAATCCGGCCCATTTTTATTACCAAAAAATATTTTAATCCCCATTTATCAATTTATAACAATTAAATCATCATTTATAATAGTTAAATTGAAAAAATATTAATAAATCCCATTGACATTGTCATTTATAATATTTAAACCATCCATTAATTATACTATTTACAAAGACCCGTTTCTGACCCTTATTACCCCGTTTTATTTTAATTATTGTAGAGTCCATTTCGGCTCGACCCATTTTAGGCCCGACCCTTATGAAGCCCTTCAAAAAACAGGCCGAATAAAGGCTCAAAATGGTCGGCCCATTGAATATCCCTAGTCGAGATGCTTTAGAGTGACGTTGACTTGTTGGTAATCAACAACGAAAATTGTTCTACAGAGATAGCCATGAAATTCCTATTATGTTGGAACGTTGAAAGCATGTTGAAGAGGGTCATGTTCTGTAATGGGTCATGTCATGCAGCATGGTCCTTAACACGGCACAAGCAGGCGGGTCATGGGATCATATGGAGATGTGTGGTAAGCCACAACACAATTTTTTTTGCTACATGACTTTTTTCTCTAGGATTGGTAAAAAATGATGGGTCACGTCTCATACCATGCAAATCTCACAAAATGGTGATTGTGACATGCTCTTGGTCCACGGCGGTGGTTGGTTTGTCGTGCCATGTTAGGCCATTAGCAAGTCGTGTATGCGTCTTCTACATGCTAGTTTGCCTTTTATCCATGTCTAAATGGCGGCAAGTCTAACCATAGGCTTTAAGTCGGTGTGAGAAGAGAGAGACCAGTCAGTAATTCATTAATAATATATCATGTTTATGAATCAGTTTACTCCCATTTACTCTACATTTATTGAATTTGGAGTCTTTATCTCTCAAATTTCACACTTTTGGTGTAAGCGCACTCTAGAAAATCTCCGTGGTGAAAAATTCGTCTATTAACATCTTGTAATCTATAAGAATATCTAATTTAAGGTATTTTTCACTAATTCAATTTATTTATTTGACATTAGGGTTTTTAATTTTTGTTTATGTTGGGAGTGTTATCGAAGATTGTGGTTAGAAAATCAGTATTATAGTGGGATCATCACTTAGATTGACGTGATCAAAGATTATTTCAGGGAACTATGTACCTAGGCTAGATCTATAGGAATGTATATTTTAGGAAATATTTTTTATGACCTTTAATTTATGTAATTCTTCTTATTTCCTTTTTAGTGTCCTTAATCTTGTATAAGTAGGAGCCTATGTATTTATTTGTAATTAGTACAAAGTGTATTCAAACCCAACTACCCTCATTAACTTTACCTTACTCCGCTTTTAATCTTTTCATGGTATCAGAGCCATAAGGTTCAAATCTAGGGTCAACCTTTTTTGGTTCTCATTACTTACCATTACTCACCGATAATGGCCGAACAAAGCAACGACTCTACCAATCAACTCATTTCCATGGAGCAAATGAAACTAGTGCTTCAAATGTTCCGGAAATCAACAAAACCGGAAACCAAATAGAAAATACAAACCCACAAACAGTACATTTCACCGAGAAACTCGACTTTCATAATTACACAAAATGGTGCAAATTGATGCACATTGCTATTGGTGGTCGAGGACAGCTCAATCACATCACAGCCGAACTCGTACCACCCACAGACCCCAAGTACCAACAATGGGCTCAAAAGGATTCCAAGTCATCTCATGGATAATAGAGAATATTGAAAGAGACTTGGTTAATCAATTTATAGACTATACACCAACAAGAGAGCTTTGGAAGGGAATTAAAACCCTTCTTAGTTGTTGAAAGGATGAACTCCAATTAATCTGAGTTCAAAAGCTGCAACAATAAAACAGGGAAGAGACACCATTGAAATATATTTTAGAAAATTAAAAACAGTATGGAAAGAAATCAATAGGAGGATGTCGAACCCTATGAAATGTGCAGAAGATATCACTTTGTTTAATTCATTTATACAAAGGCAACGTTTATATCAGTTTCTTGTTGGTATTAACGACAATTTGGATAAAGGAAAACATGATCTTTTCCACCAAGACCCTCTACCAACCCTTGATGTTGCATATGCTACCATACGACGTGAAATCACACGACGAGGCATTATGAGTGGCGAATCTTCATCGGGGTGAGTTCCCTCAGAGATTAGTAGTGGTCTGGGTGCTCATTATCGAGCGAAAAATTCTTCATCCCAGCGTGAAGATCAAAGTTGTCTTAAGTGTAGTCACTGTGGTGGCTCACGACATACCAAGGATGGATGTTTTAAACTGATCAGGTACCCGGAGTGGTGGACTGGGAGGAGCTCAGGCAAGGAAAAGCCGCCACCAAGGCCACGGTTTCCTGGCTCGGCGGCAAGGCCAACCTCATCACTACTCTTTCCAGCGATCCTCAACCACAGCAAGAACAAGTCATCAATGATAAAGAGTCAATACTAGGTACCAATACAAACCACAATGGTAAGGCTACTTTCGTTTCCATTTGCAGACCAAGCAACTATGGTGAGAAAACAAAACAAGAAAAAACTGAAAATGGGAAAGCAAATTATGTAACAGGCAAAAATAGGGAAAGCAAATCAGATAAAAAGAGTAAGGGAAAATCAAGTGGGAAAAGGAAATCAGAAGAAAGAAACGGGAGAATCAAATTATGGGAAAGGTGAATTGATTTTGTCACAAAATGGGGAAAGAGAATTAGCGGAGAGAAAAAAAAGGTGGGGAAGGGAACTCAGAGGAGAGAGAAAAGGGTAAATCAAAAGAGAGAGAAAAAAGTAAATCAGAAGACAGAGAAAAAAAATAAGTCAGAGGAGAGAGAAAAGAGTAAATCAGTAAGTACATTAAATTATGGGAAAGGGGAATTGACTTTGTCACAAAAAGACCCCACCATACCCGGTTCCTATTCTACCCAAAAGCCCAAACCCACAGCCCCTACCCATCAGCCCAAACCCATGGCCTATAATGCCTAAAAGCCCAGACCCATACCCGGTTCCTACTCTACCCAAAAGCCCAAACCCAATGTACCTACCCAACAGCCCCATTCTATGATTCCTAGTACCCAGCATTCTAGACACAATTTTGGGCCTCAAATGGCCCATTAGTTGAGAGCACCCCCCTTCCTACACATGCCTATTTCTTTTCTACCAAAAAAAAAAATAAACATTCACCCCGAAACCTACCTAGTCAACCACATTGTTCACCTTAGATTTTTGACTACAGGGCAACTGACACCATGACTTACGACTCGTCTAATCTTATACATACCACCCCAACCACCCGTAGGCAAATTCAAATTGTTAATAGGAATTGTGTTGCTGTTACTAAAACTAGTACTATTGAGATCTCTCCCTTCATTAATCTACGGAATTATCTTCTAATTTCCAGCTTAACTCATAAACTTTTATCTGTTAGTCAATTGACTAAAGAGCTTGATTGTACTGTTTTGATGACATCTAGTGCCTGTATTGTGCAGGATACTCAGACCGGGACGATCATTGGACGTGGTATTGAACGAGGAGGCTTGTACTATGTGGATAAAACAACTCAAAAAGATCAAGTTATGCTTACTCGTGGGTCCACTGATCATCAACTCTGGATGTGGCACCGGCGTTTGGGTCATCCTTCTTTAGCTTATTTCAAATTTTGTTTCCCTCCCTCAAAAGCAGTAATATGTCCCTCAATTGTGAAACTTGTGTCTAGATAAAAGTCACAAACACTCCTACTTGCCTAGTATCATGCATTATAGTATCACGCATTTTGCTAGTCCATTTTCTTTAATCCATTATGATGTATGGGGACCTGCTCCTAATTTTGGTGATCATAAATTCTCTTATTACGTGTTATTTGTGAGTGATTGTACTCGTATGAGTTGGGTGTATTTCTTGAAACACAAATCTAAGGTTTTTTCAGTCTTTGCTACTTTTTATAATATGCTTCGCACTCAGTTCAATGCTATACCACAAATATTACGTTCTAACAATGGGAGGATACATTAACTTGGCTATGAAACAATTCATTTCTGACCATGAAATGCTTCGCCAAACATCTTGTCTTGACACACCACAACAAAATGGGGTTGCCGAACGCAAAAATCGCACCTTACTTGAGATCACCCGAGCACTCTTAATTGAGTCTCATACCCCTGCTTCTTTTTGGCCTGAAGCAGTTGCCACAACTACTTATCTTACTAGTTGCCTTCCTTCTAAGCCTTTCCAATACAAAATTCCTCTTGATACCTTGGGTTCTTTTGTCCATCGTCCTTCTTCTCATTCCTTACCTCCCCGTGTCTTTGGATATATAGCTTATGTCCATCTTCCAAAACAAAACAGGACTAAACTTGACCCTCAAGCAATTAAATGTATTTTTCTTGGTTATGGAGTAAATCAAAAGGGATACAAATGTTTTGACCCTCAACAGAATCAGATGTACACAACCATGGATTGTGAGTTCTTTGAGCACACCTATTACTACTCCCAGCCTGGTCCTCAGGGGGAGAAAGTTAGTGATGACCTAAGCTGGTTAATATACCCATTTGTGATTAATCAGGATCCAAAAGAGCAAGTAGGCGAGACTATCGATGTTGTTACTGAAGACACAGTATCTCCTGTTCTTACCACCCTTATCCCCTCTAATGAGCATGCTACATCACAAGAGGTAATCCTTGAGCCTCAACAAGTCATTGATAATAACCCTGATTCTATTGATAGTAATGATGTACCAAGCAAGTAGAAGCTCCCCCTAGGAGTACAAGGGGAATCCCTCCCAGAAGATATGACCTTGAATTTGAGGCATAAAGATCTCGATATCCAGTAAATGGAGAGAATAATGAAGTTCTTTCACAAACAGCTGTGGCCTTTAATACTTCTCTTTATTCTAGTACTGTGCCTAATAATGTTGAAGAAGCCCTTCGAGATTCGAACTGAAGAAATGCAATGGAAGAAGAAATCTCTGCTCTTAACAAAAATGAAACATGGGAAAAGTGTGATTTGCCAAAGGGTAAGAAGACAGTTGGATGCAGATGGATATATACCATCAAATTCTTAGCTGACTGTACTGTTGAGCGGTATAAGGTCAGATTGGTAGCGCAAGATTATACTCAGACATATGGGGTAGATTACTTTGAGACTTTCTCTCCAGTGGCCAAAATTGATACAATCCGAGTTTTATTCTCAATTGCTGCAAACAAAGATTGTACATTACACCAGTTCGATGTGAAGAATGCTTTCTTGCATGGAAACTTGAAGAAGTGTATATGAAGGCTCCCCCGGGTTTTTCAAGTGACTACAATCCAGGGGAAGGATGCAAGTTGAACAAAGCTCTATATGGTCTAAAACAGTCTCCAAGGGCATGGTTCGGAAGATTCATTGCAGCAATGACGCAGTTTGGCTTTAAACAGAGTAACTAAGACCATACTTTATTCCTTAAAAAACAAAATGATCATATTACGTGCCGAATCATTTATGTGGATGATATGATTATTACCAAGGATGATAAGGAAGAAAATCGTATTCTCAAGGAGCTACTATCACGCGAATTTGAAATGAAAGACCTAGGGCAGCTGAAGTATTTTCTTGGCATTGAGGTATTGAAATCAAAAGGAGGCATCTTCAATAACCAGAGAAAATATATTCTTGATTTATTAGCAGCAACAGGCATGCTCGATTGTAAGCCTACAGAGACACCTATTATAGCTAATCATGGTCCTCAGATAATTGAAGAAGAAAAATTGACAGACAAAGGACAAAGAATGGTTGACAAACTGATCTATCTATCTCACACACGACCAGACATTTCTTATGTAGTTAGAGTAGTGAGCACGTTTATGCATCGACCACAGATACATCATATAATGGCAGTTATGAGAATCCTAAGGTATCTGAAAGGAACAAGTAGCAAAGAAATTCTATTCAGGAAAAATGATCACTTAGACCTTCTAGCCTATACAGATTCAGATTGGGCAGGAGACCGAGATAATAGGAGGTCAACTTCCGAGTACTTTACTTTGGTAGGAGGAAATCTTATTACATGGAAAAACAAGAAACAAAAGGTTGTTGCTCTGTCAAGTGCAGAGGCAAAATTTTGTGGTATTTCCAAAGGAATAATTTAGGTCATATGGTTAAAGAAGCTCCTTAGTGAATTGGGCCTCCCACAAAAGAAGGCTTGCAGACTGTTTTGTGATAATAAAGCTGATATCAGTATTTCTGAAAATCCAGTTCAACATGATTGCTCCAAACATGTTGAGATCGACAGACACTTCATAAAGGAAAAGCTTGAGAAGCAGATCATCAGTCTTCCCTTTGTGAGATCGAAAGATCAACTAGCTGACTTTCTTACAAAGGTCGTCACATCTAAAACGTTTGAGCAAACATTGTCCAAGTTAGGTATTGGAGACCCAAAGACCTAACTTGAGGGGGAGCGTAGGAATGTATATTTCAGGGAATATTTTTTATGGACTTTAATTTATGTAATTCTTCTTATTTCCTTTTTAGTGTCCTTAATCTTGTATAAGTAAGAGCCTACGTATTCATTTGTAATTAATACAAAGTGTATTCAAACCCAACTACCGTCATTAACTTTACCTTACTCCGCTTTTAATCTTTTCAAGATCCCCTAATAGTCATTGAATGATTTTACCAATGTTTTTTTTACCCTTTCACTTATTTTATACTTTAATAATGTTTATTTTGCATTTTTACGTAGTTGGTTACGAGTGTATCTTTCGAGTCGACATGTAAATATCAATCACTTATAATCGAGATGCACTTAATCGACAAACATAGGAGCCGGTCATATCCATTTCTACTAATCTATATAACAATTAGTACTTTTTTTTTGATAATCTATCCTTTTTTATAGATGACCTAGCAGTTATACATTGAGGATAGGGTTGGCCCTTCTGCCCACCATATGCATTGAGAACCAACACATATTGTGTTCTACAATTTCGTTGATATGCTACGACATCGTTGAGTTATATCTCCCAGGTCGGGTCATGCATTAGTTTTTGATTCCAAGCCCAACTAACACAAGCTTCAAGATGTACAGTTTAATCGTCGCCATAGAAACAAATTATATCCCATGAGACAATGGATATATGTTGCGTGAAGGAAATTAGTGTCCTTTGTCCAAGTGTAATTACTATATATAAATGGGACGAAATATAGAGATAAAATACATTCGATTTTTTTAGGTGGTCATAGTGTTTTGCTAGAAACCAACTATGATTTGTATCTAAAATGATTAGTTTTCTACTATTATAATCGGGTCCTATGAGGTCACATATATAAGTAATTGATTGGATACTATTTACACCTAGAACATAAGACGCTCATTGGATACTTAAAGTATGAGGAGTTATACATAGATTGAATATATGTTTAATTATGAATTAAAACATGTACTTAATCATCATAAGTATTGCTTGAAATGTGAAGAGTTACTATTGCTTTAATTATGTGTTTTAATTGGAAATTAAAACAAACTTATTTCATCATGATCAATACATGTAAAGGTTACATGTAATGAGTATATGAAGAGGTGATACATTGTGTATAAATAAATGTATTTTGTTCATCTTTTCAACAAGCTCTATCATTTTTAGTATTCTCTACATACTCATATTGTTCACCTAAAAAGTAATGAGAAAAGGGGTTTTTCTTATTCCACACTAGCATGGGTGGTGATCTATTTGATGTTTGTGGACCAACATTAGAGGAACGACATTTGACGTTCTATTATCTCTATTTTAGTTTTTTTTTTATTTGATTATATAACGTGGAATTCACGCATCAAGGGTATGATATTCTACTTTATTTGATAATTCATATTATGATATGCATGCGATTCTGTTTAGATGTTAAGAAATAGTTTCTTACAATTCCGCTTTACACATCTATTTTTCTACATTGCGATCAAGTGCAACATGTCATTTAGGATACCTCATTCATAGGTCAAGTATTAGCCAAGCATATGAGGTGGTACTCGCGTATTATTAGGTTTCGCATCACCAACCCCATTGCCCGACCACCTCCATCTCACTATTAGCCAATATCTGTAGACGTAATTTTAATAGTTGTTACATAACACTTTTACATTCTATCACATACACGCAATCGTTCAATATTTTTTGGCCATCGTTATAATTTAAGCGTATAAAATGATGTGTTTTGTATATGTAATTAGTTTTTCTTCAAATAATTACCTTATTGTGGGAGCTAAAAAATCAAATTTGGTCCCCTTATATTCATATATAAATCGTTAAGCTAAGTTATACAATAAATCATTTTGAAACAAAACGCTAGGTTACTTAATTGTTTAGTTATAAATTTTTTTTCTTTAATAAATTGCATTTGTATTTTTGGGTAATAAATGTAATGCTACGTTACGTAACAATAAATCCCTATGCAACATAGCAATTTATATTTCAATTTAGAAAAACTCAAAGCGTCATACTATGTGGATTGTAGAGGGAGAATTAAGTTTTGTTGAAACGTAAAGTTGAAAATAAGTTTGTAGATACTTTTTTATATCTAATACATGTCAAACTTATATCACATGCAAACCAATTGGCTCACTTCATAAAAGGGAGTCACGCCCAATGTGCCATTCGATAAGCATTGTTGTTTAGCGAAGTTATACTTTTCCACCGTTGTTAGCTACATTTTATCTTTATTTTTACCCCTATAAGTGGCTTGTTTAGCGTGAGGAAACTACATGTTATCGCATTGGTTTATTGGATTTTACGCTTGTTTTGTTGCTTGGTATTTTATTTCATTTCGGGATCTAATCATCAACACCGAGCACAAACTAGCCCCTTTGGTTGCGTACATTGCTCACCTAAACACCGAGGGGATCAAAGAAGTGAAACATCATGAGCCAAGCAACAAGAACAAGCCAAAATAGATCCACTCGACCAGAATAGGCTCGAGCAACATTGCTCAAGTCAGAAGCTGAGTATTACATATCTGAAGCTCGCTCGACCGGTCGAGCAAAGTTGGATCGGGTCGAGCGAAGTGCATTCAAACTTCCAGAGCTTCTCATCATCAGCAAGATTCAATCTAGGTGTACGGTACATCCACTCGACTGGTCGAGCGAAATAAGCGGCAGCAGCATGTGCGATCTTTTTAAGCATCATTCGAGGTCCAATTACATTTGTTGCTTCTAATTTCTGCTGCCAAGACTGCCAGCCACCCTACCCTATCTACTAGGGGTGGCACCCCCCCTCCTACAACCTAGGGGTGGTGGAGTAATCATGAAACCACCACCCCCACTTGTTTTTGAAGCCTATAAATAGAGAACAGGAAGAGGGAGTTATGATCTCAGTTTTCACCTTTCATTTTGAGTAATATCTATGTATTCTTCATAGCTTTGCTTTTATTTCAATTAAGAATTAGTGTTAGCATAATTTCCCTTTCAATTCAATTAAGTATTTTCAATTTCCAAATACAATCTTAACTACATCCTTTATTGTAATATTTTGTAACTTGGAATTCTTCAACCATTGATGTACTATTATTGAAGCTTTTTGGAAGGTATTTCTTTGAATCATCAAATCATCTTGTTCATCCTTAGATTGAACTTAAAAGAGTAACTTATATCCTTACTTATATTATTTTCAATTCATGTCATTTAGTTATCTTTGATTGTTTGCCTTTAGTTTCATATATTCATGCTTGTAGTTCTTCAACTTATATTGCACTCATCTCTTTAGGATACTCTAGTTTATTTTATTCATCTACGATTCTTGGGTTGTTTGCAATCTACAATTTCAATATGAGTATGAGTGAGTAGTTTGTTTTGGCTTAGGCTAGGCATCATCACCATGTATGTAGTTTGAATTGCTTTCTTTACCGTTGGCTTGGTTGTGTTGTTTATGGTTTAAGATGGATTTTGCTATCATGTTGTAGTGTCGTTGAATTGAGGGCGAGAGTCGATTTTTAACGATAATCTATGCTTAAAAGTTAAGACATCTCCATTAGAATAGGTAGATGCTTTGATTGGAAATGTTGAATGTGTGCTTCATGTCTTAAATTATGTTTAGCTCCATGAGAATAGGTAGTTGAATATGTTTAGGAAGCTTTTGTTGTTCGACAGAGAACATTAGTACTTATGATACGTTCTTCCCCATAACAAAATATCCAGGACCTTAGGTTAACGTTTAGTAAACACTACTTTGGTGAGAAAGCCTAGCCTATGCCTCTTAGCTTATTGGTCATTTTATCCTTGCTTTTAGTTCATTGTATCCTTATTTACTTTTATGCTTTAAGTACTTTTAATTGCTTGTTTTAATTATTTCTATCTCCAAACATCATATTATACGTTTTGGAACACACTAATCAATCGAGAAACTATTAACTTAACCCCCACTCCTTGTGGATTCGACCTGTACTTGCCGACGTACTACGCTACGCCGTGCACTTGCGGTATTACTATTGAAGGACGTAAAGTCTTGATCAACCGTTTTCCCCATAACTTGTGCTAGTTATTCAACTTTCTAGCATGACCAATATGCTAGAAGCCCTAATATTTGAACATAACATAACTCGTGTCCTTGTCCCAAGGTTACGTCCCCTTGTCCCAAGGTTACGTCCCCTTGACGTAAGTTCTTAACTCACTCGAGCAGAGTGTATGTAAGAGTGTTTATTGGAAATATCTTCAATTCACTTAATTGGTTTGTACAAATAAGCACCTTACTCCTAAAGGACTCTAGAACCATCCTATGACTTGTTGGAAAAAACTAAGTTACATGTCCAACTTCTTGAATTTTATATACAATCCATAATGTCGAGTCATCCTTTCCATGGAGACTAGTGCAAAAATTTTGTACACATAAGGCTATATTATAGGAGTGATTTAATCCCTCTTATAAAGAATATGCTCCTATATAAGAGTTTTTTAAAGCGTTATTGCCCCTGGTATAGACTTACCCATTTTTAGATAATCTAGCCTTTCCGAGAACTCATAAGACCACCATGCTCTGGAAGACTCACCTTAAAGAAAAACCCCTAACTCTTGGGGTTATTCTGGAGCTTTGAAGGTTCCATACTCCTCTAGTGCCTAAGAACATTTCTACCAAGTTTCACTCTTTTTTTATTCTAATCCACAAATTTAACTTATCTTTTTATCTCATCCACGCATTTCTCTCAATTTCTCAAAAAATTTACTTTTACTCCCTTGTAGGTCTGACCCGGCTTGAACCTAAACCGCAATAAATTGGTTTGGGTTGAGACTTTTGACCCAATTAATTAAACGGGTTGACCCGATCTGATTTATTTATTAAAAGAATTAGGTTCATGTCAAAATTTTGAACCTAAAAAAATCCTATATAACCCATTTAACTAAATGACTTGATTTTGAGTTAAATCAATAATTATAACCTAAACTTAATTCACTTAATATTTTCTTATTTTTCATAGTCCATACAAAATAAAAACTTAAAAAAAAAAAGTTTAAAATAAGACCTAAAAAATTAGACGTAATCAATGTTAAAACACAAAAACTTGGACAAGACGCTCTCATTATAAGACCGCTAATTTGGGTCAGCCCAATTCGCGCGTGTAACAGCATCACATGCTTTCCCTCGTTTTTCCATTTTCTGGGCATTCATCAATTTTGACTTTTAAGGTATCAATTTTGACCTTAAAGGTATCAATTTCAACATAAAGTAAAACTTAAACAAATCAATTAAAATAAAAATTTTCAATTTGGACTTATAAGTGATCAATTTTGACGTTAAATTGATCAATTTCTACCTAAATATGGTTCTGTTTTCATAATTTTAGAACGAAATTTAATAAAATGGTATTATTTTATCAATCTATAGATGAATTTCAAACAATAAATAAATGGTCAATAAAACCATCAATAATAATGTTAAAACATTGCACAATACAAGTATTCTTATTCAATGCATACATGACAGTTTTAATGGAACCTAAGGGTGCTTGTACTTCATTAATCATTGATCAATAATAGTGATATTGCTCTTTCATCAACAGTTTCTGTTCATAATGGACTTGAAACTAAAGTTGTAGGTGTAATGTTTGTTTATCTTGGATGTGAAGGTAGAAGAAGTTCTGGTTTCGAATTATATTTGCCAATTGATTCAATGAATGTTGTTGGAAACGACCAAGAGTTCAAGGCTTCTTTGTTATAAAAAATTTCAATTTTTGATCAAAGAATGATCAATTCAGATCTTAAAGTGATTAATTATGATCAATTATAACTTACAAAAAAATTCAATTTTAACCTTAAATGTATCAATTATGACCTTATATAGATCAAAAACTGAACGCATATTGAAAAAAATTATAATTTGGCTGATTAGGCTATCCGTCTCATATTGAGACGGGGTCTCGTCCAAGACCAGCTAATATTAAAAACCATAAATTGAAACCAAAAACTTTGGGTAAGTCGGTCGAATCAAGTCGACCTGATCTGTTGCAGGTCGAGTCATGATTGTAATTTTCAACCCAATTAACTAAACGGGTTAAGCTTGGATCAAAGGATTTATGACTTGTTTATATATAATCTAAACCCGAACTCGACCCAGCTTAATCTGTTTAATAGGCCTACTCCCTTGCCTTGAGTTGACTTTTAGCTAAAGTTATGTGACAAAAAATATTTATATTATTATTTTCACAATTTAATACAATATCTAAACAGGCAATTAAGGAACATTTATCTTAATTTTCTTTTAAAGTAGAGAAAACATTTGTGCGGTTGAAAAAATATCTATTTAAACATCAAAGGAAAATGCAATCACAAATTGTTGAGACGGTCTAAGTCTAACCAAGAGTTGTGCTATGACATGGATTAAATAACTCATCTCATAATATAGGCACTTTGTTTAGGATCGTCTTTCAAAAAGTAGCTCAAATACAATTGACATGACTGCGTGAAAAAGTGATGCCTTTGGTTGCCCAAATGCAAAATCTTGAAGGTTACAGGAGATGAGGCTAAACCAAGGCCTATTTTCTCTTTGGGACGGAGGGTCTGACCGTCTGAGACACTAATGACTAATGAGTAACAACCTCTTCAACATAATTAGGATTGAAGGAAAGGGAGTTGAGTTCCCAACAAAAGGGCTATACAGGTTGTTTGAGTGTAAATATGTTTTCTCTATAATTAAAGAAACATGAATCAGTTCTTTTAGGGCATCCAAATCTATCAAATTAGCAAAATGAAAAGGAATATGTTCATCACTGACCATTTTTGAAATATAATAAAGCGAAGCCATCTTTACAGAAACCATCTTTACGGCTTTACCAACTGATCTCCAAATATGAGACCGCCTAGACGACTGAAACTGGCTAAATTTGGGTTTTAGAACTCCAAAAGCTTCTACGAACAGAATAGACTCAGTAGGTCGTGGTGAAGTATCTTGATATCAGGACAGTTCAAACGAAACCACAACTCTCCATCAAGGCCCTCAAAAAGATTCATTTGGCTATTGCCTTGGGAACACTATGGAAAAGGAGAAACATAAAGAGGCCAAAATCACCAAGAATGAAGCTAACACTCACTTGCATATTATTAGTCCCCCCAATATGTTCTCTACTAAACTTTTGGCTGATTATCAGTCCTCATCAGCCCAATTCTGCTCCCTCGACAAACTCAATGTTGTGTGTCGATAGCTCTAATTAAGAAAACAATGTTATGCTTTTCATCGAAAAAAAGAACAAAATCCAGCACATTATAACTTCTGCAAAGTCTCTACCAGCAATTTCAAG
This sequence comes from Amaranthus tricolor, assembly GCF_026212465.1. Lineage (NCBI taxonomy): Eukaryota > Viridiplantae > Streptophyta > Magnoliopsida > Caryophyllales > Amaranthaceae > Amaranthus > Amaranthus tricolor. The sequence continues at coordinate 9,006,428 of NC_080048.1, read as the reverse complement.
CTCCATGTTGGAAATCTCTGCAACTTGTAAACAGCATACAAACTATAGAAAAATAGTAGAGGAGGAAGATAATAGATGATTACGCAAAATTCTTCACTAAAAAGGAAAGAGAGTAGTAAACATTGGGCAGAGTTTCGCTATTTCATGCATGAGAAGAATAACCAAAAAATAAGCTCCTTTCTGTTCTCCGATCAAGTCAATATCAACTATAACACTTTAATAATTAGCATTACAAGACGAAAGAAAATGTAAACAACATACCTAAAGAACAGAGTATACTGTAATATCAAAAAGCACCGTAAGGAGTTACCGTGTTTCAACATAAAGCGAACAATCAAATGTCGAGTATGAAGTAGCTAAATCTGAATAACAAGTATAAATCAGCACCCAGCTGCAGATCCATTAATAGTCATCACCTCTTGATACAACCTCTTTGCAAGTAGGGCGAAGTAAGATTGTATGCTCGAACTGAGATACGTAACTTCCCTTCACGTCACAAAGTGGGGGATAGGGCTGCACCAGTAAACTTCGTCATGAATATTGCTTTCTATTTCATAAATAATAAGCTTTCCAACAAGATCGAAAACGTAAAACAGAAATAGAAAATATCAGTCTACTCAAAACAATTGGGAAAAATTCAAATTAGCTTAGGTTCATCTTCTCCGAAGGATCAGCATGATGTCAGATACAACCAATGTGATGGAAATTAAATTTAAACTTTAAACTTTGTCCAAGTCAGGTTTCTCCTTAATGTTTGAAAATTTTAGTTTTGGTTGAAAAACGCATACAATAATTCTTAGACCGGCTAGCTTCAAATACAAACTTTTCATGCAACTTATTTGGCAAATGGCTTTTTCCTTGGCTTTTGTTGGCTATTGCTTTTAGTTGGTCACACAACCAAAAAAGTGTTTGGTAAATGGGTTTTAAGTCAACTAGCTTTTGGCTTCTTACCCACTTATCTTCAATTAATTTTTACCAAACTAGTGGCTTAAACTGCTAGCTTAAACACCTAGAATTAGCCAATATTTCCAACAACCAATAACTCCAGCCAACAACCGTTTGCCAAACACCAAACCCAATATTTATCTTGAAACTGCCTAAAGTCCTCAACTCAAATAAGAGTAATGTTGAGCGGTGCAAAGAAAAGTTGTTCAATTTGGATCTGATTGACACCAACATGACCCTAACCTGACTCCAAAATGACATTTACATCGAAGTAAAGCATATTAACATGTTTAATTAAGTACACAAAAACCTAAAAACTATTAGATCCAAAACACCATATTTAAATGAACACCTCTAGTCCTAAGTAGCCAACACCAAAGTAAATTTAAAAAACTTGTAACAAAAGCATCTTCCAAAAATCGAGAGATCAAAACTTACAAAGCAGCTTAAAAATCTACTTCTTTGAGACCAACAAATAACCTAACCATAGAGTACTGAGTACTGACACATGAAACAAAGAGAGAAAAGTCTTCAAACTTGGAAATTGGGACTACATGCTTATTAAAGCATTATAAAGGTCTTAACAATATTTTACCTGAACAATGCCAGCATCACAAAGATTCTTCAGTGCCATCAAATATTTCGTCTCCCCAAGGCGGTCCAAATATCTCCTGCAGAAAGCTAGAGTGGAGAAATTTTTATCAATGGTTGCCAATAGTTGTTTGGCTCTGGGTAACCGCAATGGAACATATCCGACATCAAAGTTCTTCATGTAATGACTGCACTCCAGATCTTCTCTCACATACCCTTTACCTACATGTCACAGATGATCAAACATAATGTTACCACTTACCTGAATATCCAAATGTTACAAACAATTTTGCCTCATTCCACCCTACAGGTGCATACCAAGTTGTCACAACTCACAAGCAAATTGGTTTTGTAAATATTAGAATGCTACCTGTAGATCCAAATGTTTCAATAGCATAGAATTCACCCTCTTCCATCTTCGTCTGCTCACCACCTTTCACAATTGGTACAGATTTTCCAGCATGAATCTGGTATTGGCCAATGCTATGCCCGTTCAGGTTACGGATGCTTTTAACTGCCAGTCAAAGTCAGAATATTTCAAAACTTGTGAAGAAAACACAACGTTGAAGGGAAACAATGATTTGTACTTCTGTATTCTACATCATAGAAATGTTACCCAAATAAATGGCCACAAGAAAAGAACATAGTTTTAGACTATCACTTGAGTTTTGACTGAGTTATCATATGAAGATAAAATAATACTCGGCCATAAATATCAAAAGAATACTCCTTATGAACTCATAGCTTGAATTTCCTTTAGTTTATATTAGCAACTGTTTTCACATCAAAGATCAATTATAAACAGACAGCAGCAATTATGTTTCGTTCTCCTTAGAAAGGTCAATCCAGCAGCACCCACAGATGTATATCAGTTATTCAGATTCAAATCGACAAGAGCTATTTATGGTAGTCACAAGCAGCTTACTAATAAACAAAGTCAAATTTGGCAGGGGTTGAAAACTAATTTATTTTATACTGCATTTGTTCACAGCTTTTATAGATGCTTTACATCACCAACGCTATTTCAACATAACCAGATTGATAATATGATTCAAAAAAGGGAAAGTCCATCTGCAACAAGCTGATAACCAATGAAAAGTACATGAGAAGAAAAAAACACAGAAAGAGCAATACAACTATTCGAAGATTATAAACTTTTAAGTGATGATTGCCCAAAAAAATGTACGGAAAAAAGGACTAAAACTTACATGACAAGGAAATATATCACAAAACTTCATCTCACCTTGAAAAACTTTGCCATTAATTTCAACCTCATATGATTCCATTACTTCTTGAATAGCAGCCCCAATATCACAAAGCCGTACATCAATTCCAGCTTCCTAACACAGCACAAAAACATTTCTGAAAGTCTGAAACTTTCCAATATTTTTCTTTCCTAGCTTTTGATTTGACATCAATTGAAAAAAACAAGCAAAACAAAGGAGACATGAATAAGAGAACAGCTTGCATAAGAGTTTTGTATCAAGGTAAAGGATACTACTTACAATTAATATAGCTACTTAGTGAAAACCATAGTGCAAAAATAAGGCCGTATCAAAGTATCATACAAATTTTTTAGTTTATGCGACCAAAACATAGGCCACTTGATGATTGACCGCAAAAACATCCGCATTGACTACGAAATCCGTTTTGTCGTAACTGATTTTTGTACTATGGTCAAAACTAAGAAAGCTACTATTTCCATACCACACACTTAAATTAAACTTTGCAAGAGGGGTATTAAGTAATTCTAGCAAAAAAGAGCATGAAAGAAAATATCACGAAATATTTTGGTTAGAGTTTGTTATGCGAGAACAAACTCAGTTATCAAATTCATAGGATTTGAGTAATATATAAGCTCAAGGGGAGAGGATTTTTATTCATGCTTTTGGAAATTACAAATTGTGTTCTACACTTTGGGAGCTTGGAGTATGCTCAATTCAATATAGATGAAATCGTAGAAGCGGGCCTCCCAAACTTCTCTCTCCCCACTGCTTTCTATCTTCAATATATACTTTTTCTTCAAAAACATTCTGTTTTACACAAGAATTTGTCATGGATTGGCTTGGCCATTAGATGAAATTGCTAAAGATTGAACAGAAAATGTAAAGAATATAACAATTTGTATGTAAAATGAAAATATATATCGAAAGATTGAATATAATCAAAGGGCAATTATAAAAGATAGTATACAAGCATTCGAGAGGCTTGTTCTCTCCCAATGAGTATAATACTCCTCTTAAAACCATTACTTGAATGAATGCTAATTCCCTTCCCTTCCCTTCCCCTCTATTTATACTAATCATCTCTATATTTTATTCCCCCAACTTAAATAATTGCTACTTATCATTTATTACTAATTCTTATATTACCCCTTCCCAGCCCTTCATGACATGGCGGCCCCTAAAAAATCCACCTTGTCCTCAAGGTCGGTAAAAATTGAATTGGATGTCAACTTTAAGTAAGAATGGTAGCTTGATCTAATGTGGGAGGGTAGAATATGTTGACATAGAAAAAAATAAAAGCAGATTTGAAGCTTTGCTCATGTCAGCATGAGTGAGTGAGTCACTGCCTTGAACCTCCCAAAATTTTCTCTATTTCCCTTCTTGCCCTTACCTTCTTTATTAAAAATTACCGACATAACTGTTGTTGTACTACTCATTCCCTCAACACTCTTTCTAATCCATAACCACGAAACTGCTCCTTACCATGCCGCCACTTCCAACACCTCCTGTCCCGCCGCCGCCTTCTCCGACATCCCCGCCTTCTCTAACGTCGTTGCCGTCTCTTACAACGACTCCTAGATCCCGATTTGCACAACCCAAAGTTCCAAATCCTAACCCTAACATTAGCCCTTGGTGTCGCAGCTTGGTTCGCCATTGCCGCCGCACCACCATACCCACCGCAAGTGAACTGTACCATCGGAAAAACAACCGGTACTTTCTTAGTAGATCTTTGCTTCCGTCTTCTCACTCTTCCTCTCCTCTTTTATCTCTTTTTCCAAAATCCTAAATATACATCTTTCGATTTTCCGGCCGATCTACGAACACCACGCTTGAAGTCGTATCTATTGTTAAATTTTCTAACCGAGCTTTTGTTTTCTCCTCCTTCAAGATTCACCAAATTGTCCACTATATCTACAACAGTTTGATCCACTATAGTACACTTGGCAACCTCAATTTTAGTCGAATCCTCATGCTCTGCTTCCTTCTCAATGACGTCATCACAGTCTTCTAGATCTACAGCTTTCTTTTCATGATGAGCTACTTTTGAATCGTGCGCAGACATTTTTATGAATAAAACCTCCCAAATCTCATCTGATTTTTTCTTTTTCTGTAAGTACTTGTTTCTGATCTGTTCAAGATCATTGTTCTATTGTTTGGAAATTTCTCTCATATTCCAAGACTGATTGTCAATGATGTTGTGCATCCGTGCAACTAACTCCTCCATACGATTCAAAGACGTAAGTATTGGAGGATTACTGACATTGTCGCACTCCAGCAATACTCGGACCTAGAATGTTGCTGTTTCTTGGACTCAAGAACACCATCAGAATGCAGATTCTGTATATCTCGACCTCCGACGTGTCTTCGATCACCAAGAATCGAACGTCTCTGATACCAATTGTTATGGACTGACTTAGCCATAGGACTGATTTTACTAATGACAAAAGAGAAATGTATAAAAATGTAATGTATTGTATGAAAATGTAAATGTATATGGAAAGATTGAATGTAAACAAAGGACAATTACAAAAGATAGTATACAAGCATTCGAGACGCTTGTTCTCTCCCAATGAGTATAATACTCCTCTCAAAACTATTACTTGAATGAATGTTAATTCCCTTCGCTTCCCCTCTATTTATACTAATCATCTCTATATTTTATTCCCCCAACTTAACTAATTGCTACGTATTATTACCAACTCTTATACTACCCCTTCCCAGCCCTTCATGACATATTGTTATGGTCCATTGTAAGGTATGGGACTTGTCCCACATCGGTTGTAAAGTGCAATTGGTGTGGGGTTTATAGGCAAATGGGCTCTCTCACCTAGTAGGCTAGTCTTTTGGGTGAGCTCTCCTGTTTGTCCCATAACAGTGGTATCAGAGCCGGACTCGGAGTGGGTGGCCTTGGAAAAGCCAGCTGTGACCCAACGAAGACGCTGGCCTTATAGGGGGTCAATTGTTATGGTCCATTGCAAGGTATGGGACTTGTCCCACATCGGTTGTAAAGTGCAATTGGTGTGGGGTTTATAGGCAAATGGGTTCTCTCACTTAGTAGGCTAGTCTTTTGGGTGAGCTCTCCCGTTTGTCCTATAACAGAATTTTGCTCAATTTTCTAATTCTACTAATCTGTCAAGATCTACCGTCTTGGCTAATTTAGTTCATAATAGAGATCTTGCAAGAATATTTAAGTAGGAAAAGCAGAAACACACAAACTAAAAATACTAATCATGGAGGATAGTAAATAGCTCTTATTCTTTGGCATCAAAGGGGAAGTTTGTTTCTTGTCTTGTCAAAAACCTTTCTTTTCATTAGTCTGTCTTAGGAGCTTTTGGTTTCAGCCTTAGAGAATTTTATCATAGAAACTATGAATTGTATTTTTGCAAGGGAGAAGGTAGTTGTTTATCATTTACAAAAAAGGTAATAACGCCACCAATTCTAGTTGCAATAACACTAGTAAAAAACTATAAACCTCAATGACAAGACTTGCAACTTAACTCCGATATTCTGAAATTCCACTTTATAGTCACAAGGAACCAATAAATAACATCAGGATGAATAACTATCAAAAAGAAATTCACTTCTAGTCGTTTTCATAGTGCTCAAGAAAATCAACTTTACAAATAGCTATTGCAGACTCATTTAATTAAGACGTAACATTTTACCTTAATCCCTGTATTGGTTGCTTCACGTGTAGCCTCTAATAGCGGATCATACATAGGATTGAATGCTAAGGTGAACGCACAGTCTACAATGTATCCTGTAATGCAAATATAGAAGAGGAATACATGATCATCCACATCTAGTGAATATGAGCAATAACAAATTGAGGCCAATTGCAGAAAATTCTAGTTACACTATGATATCAAATTATTACCATCGATATGAGTTCCAAAATCTAATTTCATGACATCGTTCTCTCCTAGCACAGTTTTATCTCCAGAATTTGGTGTCCAATGGGCAGCAACCCTGGTGTGCAAAATGATCAATGAATGGTTCTTAAGATAAAACTACAAGTGCCAACAATTCTGACTATGCTGCCAAAAATGTTACCAATTCAAAGAGCAACCAGTAGGAAAGGCTATGCCAGCTTGTAGTCCATTTTCCAATATCAATTTACGAACTGTATTTTCCAAAGTCTCACACAAGTCCGTCATCAACATCCCTGGCTTCGCAATGCTTCTGATATATTTCCGAACCTGACCATACATATAGCCATTAAAACCAATAATAGTTTTAAATAAGCCCAAAATCATACTAGTATAAAAAAATCCTTAATGTAGGCAGAAATACCTGTCGATGAACTTCAGCAGCTTGCCGAACAGAGTTGTATATGGGCTTTTGTAGACGCTCTAACTCCCTCTTTTCTTCAGATGTCACCCTCCATAAGTTACTACCACATCATAAGGAAGATAATTTAGCCGAGTTCAAAAGCTTAGTGTATGGTAATATGGTAATAACCATGAAATATCATAAATCCAGTAGAACAGAAACTACAGCCAATCGTTATACTGTTAGCATAACTCGTACTTGATGAACGGACTCATATATGTAGAAGTCAAAGCAATAAAAACTAACTGTAGATTTTAGGAAAAATAAATCACTAGCAACTCACAGATAAGGGACATCAAGAATAGCTCAACCAAACTACACTACGACATCCCTTTGACATAATCAATTTAACATAGTACTCCTCAGAAGTCCCCACCTACTTTGGAGCAATGACAGCTCAGACATATTGACATTAGCCTGTAATTAGTAATGAGGCTTCAATTCGACCCTAGCTCAGAAAGGCTACACGACAATTAGCACAATGAATAAAGAATAATACTTACATTCCTACAAATCATAGAAAACATTTTCCTACAATATTCATCTAAACTTCTAAATCAATCATATCATAGCTGAACAAAAAAATATAACCTCGACACTTTTAAGTTTTCTCAAAAGCAATAATATTTACAGTACTCAATAAACATCCCCACAGCAGTGCTTTCAAAATTTATTCATCTAACTCATGGTCCAAATAGTCTACAAGTACATTTTCATTTGAAATCCTCAACGGTATGATTGTGCCTCATCCACCAGCTACTCTAGTAGTACTTTTGTACATAGAATAGATAAATTTTCTCCTAATCCAAATTAATTTAATTTAAGTTCTGATGGTAAATACAATGCCTTAAGTCTAAGCACTTGAGGAAAGGACAAAAAAAAAAGCTTCAAGGGACAAATACATAAAATTTATCAAACAAGAATTAGTTCAAGAGACAAGAATTTAAGCTCATCGTCATCAAAACCTTATCTTAATTTCTTATTACTGTAAAAGAAAAAGGATTCACAAAATGAAGCCTCAAAAAAACAATACATAAACATAGGGAAAATTCATGCAAAAATTGGCAATGTAATAGGGCCATGCTATCCATATGGAGTTCCAATTATCATTATGGTGGGCAAGTTATATAACAAAAAGTTTTATGAGTCAAATAGGAGAACTCTCCCAAAAGACTAGCCTTGTAGGTAAGAGAGCCCATTTGCACAATAAACTCCACATTAGTTGCTCATATAACTAATGTGGGACTAAGTCCCATAACCTTGTAATGGCCTCAAATCCATTCCAGTACATTCAAATCCCCATAAGGCCCAACATCCTCGTTGTTCCTGGGCACGTTGGCCACAATTAAGTTAAGCTAGACCACCACTTTGTGGATCACCACTCCGAGTCGGATACTCATTCATCACGACTGCCTCTTAGTGCAGGCCACCATTCGGTTGAACACCACTCCAAGTTGACTCTGATACCATTGTTATAGGACAAGCAAGAGAGTTCTCCCAAAAGACTAGCCTCGTAGGTGAGAGCTCATTTACTCTATAAACCCCACATTAGTTGTCCACACAACCACTATTAGACAAAAACCAATAACCTTGCAATGGCCTCAAATCCATTGCATTACAAAATAGTATTAGATTTTATACCTAACTGAGTTAACTTTTCAAAGCTATGAGTTATTGATAAGAGTTTTGCAACTACAAAAACACTTCCACACTATAAAGACAGATGAAGAGTGCAAAACCATCTTTGTTTTAACACCAAATAAGTTGATTTCAATAGATAATCTTGATAGTTTTCCTTCTTTGGGATTCAACCCAAACAAGGCATGAGGGTTGACAGTTCAAACCCTAGAAGGACAAATATGCTTTATAAGTGTTATCACTCCTTGCAATATTTTCACACCTAAATCATATAGTTTCTCACAAAAAAAAATTATGAAGAGTCAAGTGACATAGTATATAATACTTCCCTGCTTTTTAAAGTGTGTTGTTATCAATTTTGAGAAATATCTAATTAAGTACACCATTTTTATGGACACTTTTGGACATATAATGGTTAAGTTTACCCATGTTCACACTATACCTACTGACATGACGATCACACAATCTAAACTATTTACCCGGACATCTAAAAAAACACTTGCACTTTCTCACATCTTTCCTTGTTTTGTGTGCCCAAACTACACTTAAACATGTAGTATGAGATAAGAACAAGACAAATTTAGAATTGAAAAGTGCATCTAACGTGACACAAACACAAAGCACACAACAATTGTTGATACCATTGTGTTGCGCTAAGAGAGTAGGGGCCAACACTTGACTAGAGACTAAACTCACCGGATACATTAAGTAGTTGAGTGAAATACGCATAAACTTTTGACTAGCTCAATAACTTAAATAATTATGAATATTACAATATCAAATCTCAATTATTTTTAGGTTTAAATTTTAAACTAATTATGGGTAAATTTCTTAACAAGCTTATCAAATTAGAATCTTATACCCGATACATAAGGTAATCAATTATTAAAATAAAAGGAAACATTATTGTGAATAATCTAGGCAAATTAATTAAGAGTAATTGGCTCACGATCAACTCAAACTCAACACAAAATCTTATCAAATTGAATCAAGTACAAGAAATTATGCTCAATAAAAAATACAACAATAAGGCCAAAACCTTGATCCAAACCTACATGAACCAATATATATGATCGCATCTGAATTCTTCTTCTCCATTCATTTCGATTTTCAACTTGTAAATCTAAATCTTTCAAATTATTTTCCATCCTTCCCCTCTAAGTTTTTCAAACTTTCTCATCCTTTTGCAAAATCCCCAAGATTCAAAATCTATTTTCCTTAGTGGCTCAATAATACCCCGTCTTTGTACATGCCCAAACAATATTAAATAATTTTGTTTCATCTTTTTCTCAATAATTGCGACTCTTAAGCTCTTTCCTATATTTTCGTTTTGAATTCTATCTCTAAAGTATTCCATTCATCCTTTTAAACATTTGCATTTTCACTAATCCTATCTTCCTACCATATTTGTTCTAAAAGGCTAATATTTTGATCTAGTTAAATATTGGTTTTGAGAAAAATTCCCCTTAAGCTTTAGAGGCACTTTTCGATCACATAATACCAACTCTATGGGTCATCTCTTTTTGATATGTCCACTCTTTTAGAATATGGACCCAATATTTTTTAAGTACCTATTTGATTCAAATTTTTTCTCTTCTAACTTGATAGTGTCTCTACTTACTCATTGGTGCTAAAGTGAGATTTCATGTACTTCCTCTGACTTCGAAATAATTTAAACCCTCAAGACCCCAACACTCGGGTCTAGCTCCATCATTCTAACTGAGAATTTACCCCCTTTGTGGTCCCATCTACCACAGCAATGTACTCTACAAACAACATGCACCAAGGCACGTCTTATGATCATGAGATGTGAGTATGTGGCTAGGTTTTACTCGAGTGGTTACCACTCATATTCATCCTTAATCAAGGCTTGCGATCGATAGTGAGCGTGAGCACTCACAAAATTAAGCTCAATAATAAATAACCAAACTAAAATTTAATTTGATACCAAAGCACTACACCTATTAAGCAGACATGACACTTTACCAACCTTCTAAAGTTGGCCCCAAGAAAAGCAAAGTGATGGAAACTAAACTAACAAAAAACATAATGTATTTAGATAAGATAGAATGCATAAAAAAAATGTTCTAGTTAAGGATTTCTTTAAAGCAAAGATCAATAATGTTGTTGATCCAAAGCAAAAAGGCCGGATTTTGTAGACCTTAATCCATGTCTATCACCTCTGTCACCTGAACTCCTTATTTTTCTTCAAATCCTCTTCACTCGAACAAGGATATGACATGGACACTTTATTTTTAACAAAAAAATTTGTATTTTCCATAGCTGATATGAATAGAACACTTAGGCACGTAACTTCGTAGAAATGAGTTACGGTTAACAAAGCTTACCATAGCCAAGGAACCTTACCTCTAGCAGTTTAGCTGCCTAGAAATTATTACCCAAGTCCCAACAAATAAACATAATCTGGTAAAGCACTTTAAATGTGTATGGAATATGAAGGAATTTTGCCTCTTTAACTTCATGAGGTTTGTTTACCAACACAATAGGGATATCATTGTACCAATGCCAATATCTTAAATCAAAGCCCTTAAAGCTAGAACTATGTATGTCATGATGTTGGAAAATTTGAGTAACTTGCCACACCTTGCGCCCACAAAACCCCATTTCAAAATAGAACTTCACCATACTTATGTCATCCCAGTTCTATCCACCCCTTAAACTACTACAATCCAAATGATTAAATTTTACATGAAAAATATAAGCTAAATAGTGGAAAGAAATAGTAAAGTATACAGAATACAGGATACAAAACACATAAACATCTTTCCACTCACACATCCTTGATTATACTTCCAAATCCAAAGCATTCATTATCCAACAGAAATAACCAAAAATTGACAAACCTCATCATAGCACTAAGAACTCTTTCCACCAAAAAAGCATATAACAAGATAACAAATGAATATTTTGGAAACAATGAGTAATTTCAATAATCCATAAATCCTTTGGTAAATACACATAATGCACAGTGATTGTGAAGAATCCAAGTAAGGTTACTTACTCATCTTTATACTGTTGGATTTCCCCTTCAGGAAACTCCCCAGATGTGAAAAGTTGTTTAACAGGAATGGATGGGGGATCTGTTTGTTGGGGCACTTCTTTCTTTTTCCTGAACATCATATTAACAAATTAATCCTCCAAATGATATGCAAAGAGCAATATGAAATTGTTGTTATTTAACAAACAAGCATAGATTCTCACTTGCTTTTGTTTTTCTTTTTCTTCTTCTTAGCAACTTCTGGCAAATAAATAAATAACAAATTCCATCATTAGTTTCATTTCAAAAGGCTTCATAACGTAATATTCATACATAGGATTGCAAAAACAAATGAATAGTTTTTATAAGCCACAAACACATATATAGTGTGCCAAAAATATTATATTTAAAAGGAAATGCCAAAAATGTAGACTGAATGCACTAAGAAGTGCATAATAAGAGGTGACACCCTCACTGTTCTTTTCTCAATAAGGTTACAATATATAAGCCTATTTGTGCATAGAAAAAACTTATATAGAGAGACTACTTTGTTTCAAATTTCAATAAAATGAACTTCTTCATATCCTTTCCTCTATTTAGTAACTTTTGATTATGAAACCTAAGCTAGCAACAAAAAAAATTCATATAAAAGCATTTTCCCCTTCATACATTTCCAATCGTCGATTCATGGAACAAAAGACATTTCCATTTAGGAAAAAAGAGAGGATCTTGGACCCTCAAAAAAGGACCTCAAGAACAACTTCATCCTACCAAAAAGTGTGTCATTTCCCAAACCCGATAAGAAAACTACATAATACATAACGGAAGAAGAGAATGATGATAATAATACAACCAGTTAACACAACTCAACGGAATCATAATGATAACAAAGCTCTTAATAACTTTCTCACCCACAAAATTCAATACAAATCAATAGTCACTCATAAAAAGACATTAATATTAAAAAACATATGCCACATCAGCAATAATAAAACTAGTAGTCATCGTACGGAACCAACTCGTCGTTTAATGTTGACAGCAAATCATCAAGTTCCACACAACTCACTCAGTTCTACATTCCATTATTTAATCTTCAATCCCCATTAATATCAGTTGATTGCAAATACATCTGTATTGCCATGACTAGTGTCATTTCCATAGATGCAGAACAAAATGTGGAAGTGTGGCTACATTTTGATATTGTTATCTCTCCAAAGTTTGATCTCAATTCTTCAAAACACATTTGCAGTGTCCACCATTCCTAACAATCTACAAATGAGCACAAGTAACTAGGGTTTTGCTTCAGCATGAAATACATTACGTTTCCTTAAATCAACCTATGTTACTCCAAGACTCCTACTCAACCCACAAATCATGTATAAAAATCACATGACATGATATCACATGACACAACATGACACTGGGACACCCTAAAATAACCTCAAAAAACCTTGTTTTTGGCTATATTATTGTTGGTTGTATCCTCGGCGACCCATATGAATAACATGTTCCAACTAGTACTATGATGTGAATCGTTACCAACTTTAGAACAAAAGGAACGGAGACAAAAAAAGAGGAACCCTAACTAGACAAAACACAATAGGTTAAAACTAGATAAAAGTAGCATAATAATCATTAGAATTTCCGCTCATTACCTCCCTTTTGTTCAGCGGACGGTTCCGCATCATCATCATTATCATCAACAGCTTCAGAATTTTCCACATTAACATCTTTGAGCTTTGAACTCACTTCATTATTATCAATAGTAGGTTCTTGAACGACTTTTTCTCCAACTGAAATATCCATGCTAGAATTCTCTTTCTCCATTTCTGTAAACCTAAGTTTAATTACAAGTAAAAATCAAAACGAAAAGTATCCATCTTTCAATAGGATTAATCACAAGTATACGCTAGAATTCCAAAACTGTAATTAACTCGTTTTAATTTTTCTAAAATTGTTGAATTTGATCGAAAACCTATGAAAACGAATAGAGATTAAAGGAGAGAAATACCAGGAACAAGAAACGTATTGTTGAGCTAATGGTGGTGATGTCCCGAAGAGGAGAAACGGCGTAGCAAAGAAGAGGGTAGAGTCGTCGGAGAGGAACACAAAGGAAATGTGTTTAGTGTTTGTATTTATTAGGGCTGTAAAAACGGGTTAAAAGGTCGGAAACAGGTCGGTCAAAAACAGGTTCGGTAAAAAACGGTCGGTCAAAAGCAGGTCGTATAAGTCTTTCGGTACCGGTCGGTATCGGTCGGTTTATTCGGTATCCGGTCGAATCCGGTTTTTTTCCTTGGCGGGTGTCGGTCGGTATGGGTCCGGTATTTATCGGTCCGGTCATTACCGGAAACAGGTCACATTCGGTCGGTCAAAAACGGTTTTTTGCAGGTCGTAATCGGTATACAGATCATAACCGGGCGGTCAAAATCGGTAATCGGTCGGTCACAATCGATATGCGGGTCTGAATCGGTCGGTCACAATCGGTCGGTTTTGGTCGGTATCGGTTCAGTTCAATTTAGTTGAACCGGGATTCAGTTCTGTTCAGTTCAGTTTTGGTTGGTATCGGTTCGGTTCAATTCAGTTAAACCGATATTCCGGTTAATTTGGTTGATATCGGTTCAGTTCAATTCATTTAAACCATGATTTAATTCAGTTCAATTATGTTCCAATTATTCTGTTCCAATTTGGTAAAAAATCGCATCGTGTTGCCTCATAATGTCATTGATCATGCGTTTATCCATGATGGGAATGATATATAGAAGGTGGAACCTCACATCAAGTTTTATAGATGTCGTTAGGTTATGAGTTTTATGACATCAAATTCAACTAATCAACTCCGTCTAAGTTAATTAATAGATCATAACATGTTAATTGATCGACTTGACCCTTGTTAGCCCATGGGTGTGTTATTTTAAGCTAATGTGATCAATCTATCTAATCAATCTAGCTGCCAGCGATCTAAGTTAATTGATTGGTTTTTCATTCTATTTCGTCCTATCTAAGTCAATCATGACAAGTTAACATGTAAATCCATCTACGTTGATATGTTTGATTTTAAATGAGGTTTTCGAAAACTAATCAACTCGATTTAAGTTAATTAATTTATTTGATCATAAGTCTAATTTTTCAACTTGATAAATCGATTATAATTAATTAATATATTTGATCATATCATGTTAATTATTTCTATTTGATAAATCAACTCGTGAATTATTCTAACGATTATCTTTTTGGGTGTAATTTATAGACTTTTCAATTTCAATATAGAATTATATAAATACCAATAACATTATAACATTGTTTTTTTTTTGGCAAATAAAATAATAGTTGCATAATTAGAAGTATATATATATATATTTTAGAAATAAGAAAGAAAGAGGTTTATTTATTAAAATTAAGAAGTTTATTTAGAAACCATTAAATCAATGAATTACTCATATTTAAAAAAAAAATTTAGTTGTAAAAAAAAAAAAAAACACATAAGATTATCCCATTGGTGCACAACCTCAATACATGGATTGTCAACTTGGCAAAAGGCATGATAAATCATAACCCTTCATTTTGAAATCAATTAATCTAAACCATTGATTAAACATACTCTAATATATTAAAAAAAAAAAAAAAAAAAACTAATATGAACCGTTAGATCAAGGGATCTAATCTAAACCGTTGATAAGCCCAAGTGTATTTCGCTAATTGCTCCGCGCCTTCTCTGATTCTCTCCCTAAAAACCTAAAAACCCTTAATCCTAATTCTCTGATACTCAGCAGCGCCGTCCCCTAACCCCTTCCCTTTTTTTCATTCTCTCTCTAAATCCCGCGCCTAATCCCTGCCGCTCCTCTCCAGCCAGTTCGCCACCGGCCCACCGCCACTCCTCTCCAGCCGGTCCAACCGTCCAAGTAAGTCTTCTTCCATTTTTTTTTTGTTCGATTTGTTTTTGTGTTTAATTTTATGGGTTTAATGTGTTCGTTTAGGGTTAGATTTAGGGTTTTTTGTATTTAATCTTTGTTTTTTGTGTTTAATCTTTGGTTTTCGTGTTTAATCTTTGTTCGATTTAGTCTTCCAGTTTTTTTGTTCTTAATCTTTGTTTCGTTTTCGTGTTCGATTTAGTCTTGTTCCACTTTTTTTTTGTTCGATTTGTTTTTGTGTTTAATTTTATGGGTTTAATGTGTTCGTTTAGGGTTAGATTTAGGGTTTTTTGTATTTAATCTTTGTTTTTTGTGTTTAATCTTTGGTTTTCGTGTTTAATCTTTGTTCGATTTAGTCTTCCAGTTTTTTTGTTCTTAATCTTTGTTTCGTTTTCGTGTTCTTAATCTTGGTCCAAAAATCAGTTATTCGGTCTCAATCTTTGTTCGGTTCTTAAGGGAGTTTTTTTGTTCTTAATTTTGCAATACTTAATCTTTGTTCGGTTCGGTCTAAAGATATAAAATGCGGTTCTTAATCTTTGTTCTTAATCTGGGTTGTTCTTAATCTTCATTTGATTTTATTTGCGTTCTTATGAATTTTTTTGACTTTCATTTAGTTCTTCGTTCTTCATTCTTGTCTTGTTTTTGTGCTTTCTTTCTGGCTTTCATTCTTCGTTTTTGTTTTAATTTAGTTCTTCATTCTTCATTCTTGTTCTTGTTACTTTTTATTAGCGTTTTTGTGCTTTTTTTTTTAGTATCATTCGGTTTTATTTTGGTTACTTTTTATTTTGATTTTTGATTTCTTATTCTTGTTTTCATACTTGGTTTCATGTTCTTGTTTTTGTTATTGATTTCAGTTTTTGATTTTGATGGAGATTTCATTTTATTCAGATTTTGTTGTTAGGGTTTTGTTTCTTCGGACGGAGCTGCAGTTTTCCACTCATTTCACTGTAAGATTCAAATTTTATAATTGTTTTCATTCAAGTATTGATTTTCTATCCTGTTTTTTTTTTCCTACAATTTTTTGTCATTTTCGGATAATTTCATTGTTAAATGCTGCATTTTCGGATAATTTTCTATCCTGAGTTGATTGATTTTGTGTTGATTATATGGTTATAATTGGAATTGAAATTTTATTTTTTTAATTAATTGTTTGCAAGTTTTGATCTTGATTGAGTTTTATTATTATTTTTGTTGTTTTGAATTTCATTCATTAAGCTGTTGGACATGTCATAGGTGGTTATAGCGTGCTTTACGTGGAAATTGTGATTGGGTTTATCATCATTTTGGGATTTAAGTGTGTCATCTGTATAATTGTTGTAATTAGTTTGTTTGCTTTGGAGATATCTGTATAATTGTATAATTGTTGGGATTTAAGCGTGCTTTGCTTTGGAGACATGTCATAGGTGGGTTGTTTTCTATTTTTTTGTTCGTATGATGAATGTTTGGGTTAATTTGCTAAATCAGTTGCTAGATTCATGTTCATGTTGGCAAATAAAATCAGGTATTTTGTATGATGAATGTTCATGTTCAAATGTACTGTTTATCTTCTTGATGTTTTTAAAGTCGTTTTTAAGGAGATATTAAGTGTTATTGAGGAAAATAACACTGATCATGATGATAATGCTTCAGGTAAGTGTAGTGCTCTATGAAGATTTTTTTCTTGTAATTGGGTTTTTTACCAAATTATCATATCTTGTATTGGTTTTTTACCAAGATGTTTTTAAAGTCGTTTTTGTTCGTATGATGAATGTTTGGGTTTTTTACCAAATGAAAGTGGTTTATCAATTTCATAGGTTAATATTTTGTATTGGTTTATATTGTTATATGTTGATTTTAATACAGTATTAATTAGTCAGCAAATTAACCTGAACTTGGTACTTATATTGGTTGCAAAGTATGAACTATGTTTATGCAATTTTGCAATTTCTGAGTTTTGTAAAATTTATACTTAATTTTTTAGAAAAGAAAAAGGCTTTACTAAATTACTGAGTTAATATATATTAACTTATAATTTATATATTTATTTTATAAAAATTTATATTTAATTTAATTTTCATCATATAGAAATAATATAATTAAGTTTAATTTAATTATTTTATATAAAATTTTATTATATTTTGACAACTTAGAAGAATTATGTAGATAAGTTCGGTCCAAAACAGGTTCGGTACAAAACAGGTTCGGTACAAAACAGGTTCTAGGTTCGGTATAATACAGGTTCGGTACAATATAGATTCGGTCAAAAACGGTCGGTTAAAAACGGGTATTAAGCGGGTCGAAAACAGGTTTCGGTCTGAAAACAGGTTCGGTATCGGTCGGTCACGGTATGATAAAAACAGGTCGAAAACGGTTTTCGGTTTAAAACAGGTTCGGTACCGGTCGGTTTCGGTATGTGTAAAACAGGTCGGAAACGGTTTCGGTCACCATTCGGGTTCGTTAGCGGTCGGTATCTGGTCACTTGTATTCGGTCAAAAACGGGTTCGGTATCGGTCGGTAACAAGTCGGTAAAACAGGTTTCTGACCACATTTACAGCCCTAGTATTTATGTTGTAATTAGTTCGGGTTCACTTCAAATGGTAAGCAATGAGTTTAGGTTATAATTGTGGACTTAGAGTTAAGTTATAGGTGATCACTAACGTCCGTATTCATCGATAATTGCTAATTAATAATTGTAATTTGTAAATTATCATAAAAAAATAAAAATTATAATATTAAAATAAATAATTAGAAAAGTTAATTTCACAAATTAGCGTTATTTACTAAGACTTTCTCATGGGTATTAGATTAGTATTTTTTTTCTTTTGAAAAGAGATTAGCTTAATAGAAGTGATCTCATCAAGACCGTCTTATTTGAAAATTAATGTTTAACTTTAGAAACTTTTTAGTTATATGGGGGTTGCAAAATTTTAATTATTTTTTCAAATATATTTAGGGGGTGTTTGGTATGACAACTTAAAATGTAATGAAAAGGGAATGTGTAAATAGAGGTAAGGTAATGGTAAGTGGTGTTGCTATTATTTGTTTGGTATGAAGAGAGCAAAGGGAATAAGGTAAGGGAATTCCTTACACCACTATTACGAGCGGTAAAAAATTAGAGGATTCCATTTCCTGAAAGTAACGTAAACGATTACTTTAGAGTTGAAACAAATAATATGTAACGGTTTGAGTTAGACGTTTCCATTAGTGACCTTTAAAAAATGGATATCAAACAAGCCTTTAATGTGTATTCAAATATTATAAAATTAGCATATTACAATGAAATAATTTTACATGCACAATAAATAGTTTATACAAAGATATTTTTAAACGATGTGATTTATAATTGAAATTGATCTTTAAGATATTAAGATATTAATAATTGATGTTATATGAAATTTAGAAGTATGAAAGTGTTGAATGTTTAACACTTATACTAATATTCTTGTTACCATCTCTAATTGGGTCGGTCCATAAAGGAAAATGTAAAGTAATTATTCGGTGGACATTAAGGATATTATAAGTAGACATTTAAGACATTATAAGTATTGCATGCTTTACTCGGTGGGCATTACGGATATTGTAAGTAAGCAATAAGGATACGGTAAGTAGACATTAAGGATAATGTAAGTAGGTATTAAGAATCATGTAAGTAGGCATTAAGGATACTATAAGTAGAATAGGCATTAAGAATATTATAAGTATATATTAAGGATAATATAAAAAGGCATTAGGAATACAGTAATTAAGTATTAAGTTTTAATTTACTAGACTTAAGAGACAATCTCTCAACAATGTTTGTATTCAATTTACCTTATATATTATATGGAATGAAAAATCAATATAATTAGAATACTTGCAATTATCCATGTGGTGAAAAAATTAGTACACTTCCTTCGAAAAAAAAAAGAAAAAATCAGTACACTTATATATGTGTACAGAAAAATGAAACAAAACCAGCTTTTCATAACGAAACAAATATAACAATATTCAAATAAAAAAGCTATGTAACAATATAACAATATTCAATTTACCTTATATACCATGACAAGTATATTTAAATTTATTTGTAGGATCATATAAATTGACAATTAAAGTATATCAATTCAATCTCAACCCTTCATTTATTGTAAGTAGGATCTCAATTTCAATAAAATTGAATAAAACAAACGCTAAATAATAATCAGAAAAATTACGATTACGATCATTGAGTCTACATGAAATACTCTGTTCTGTATGGCCCCCAAAATAATTTTGTGTGCTATGAAGATTGTTAGAGAGCTATAAATCCTTGTAGTGATCATTTATGAAAATCATGACTTGGAATGTAATTAAGCTTTAAAAATGAATTTTTAGTCATGCCAACATTAGCATTCTTCAAAGATTAAAATATCCTCTTTAAGTATTCAAAAGATTGATAGATAAATATTTACTTAAATATTACACATTACAATAGTATAAATCGCCGACAATACTTGCAGTTTCAATATTACTTTGAGCAAAAAATTATAAAATTCGTGCACATATTAGAACTTATTTGGTTGACACTAAACTTAGAATATAATAAGCTTTAAATTTTTGAATTTTTACTCAAAGTAATGTCAAAATCAACAATCTTCATAAATAGAAATATCCACTTGAGTACCGGAAATATTAATAGAAAAATATTCACTTAAATATTACATATTGTTTAATAGTATAAAAATCGTTGACAACACTTGTAGTTCAAACGTTACTTTGAGCAAAAAATCATCGAATTTGTGCAAATATTAGAATGGTTGACATTAAATATCATAAGAATTTGAACTTTCTAGGAAATGTCAAAATGGATTATGTTTGCTTAACAATTAACATAGAAAATTAAAATTTCAAGGGAAGTTAATTTCTATGACTTGTAGAAAATTAATCACCATAATACCCTTAGTAATTACAAATTCCTGTATTAATTTAAAAAAACTACGGCCATTTAAACATGATTGTTTTATTCCTAGGCAATTAGAAGAATTAAATTCCCCTACATTGTAAATTCTTATAAAAAATCAATTCTAGTGACAACCAAATAATTTTTGAATGTTGACTTTTACATTAGCTTTTTGATTTGTTGGTTGGTCAAACAAATAAAAAAAGTATTTAACAAATACTTTTAATTTTAAGCGAAAATAAAAAAGTTAAATGAAGTAGCTTTTATTGTTTACTTTTGGCTTGTTGCACTAATAAAACAATCAACAACTAACAACAAATGTCTAAATAGCCAAATATCTCCCTAAAAGCTGATTTTTTCAACTAGCTTGAAGCCAATAAAAACAACAAATATAAATCAATGGAAAAAACAAATAGCTAATCGTCGACCTCGAATTACCAAACATTCCAAGTAATTAACTAAGTTGAGCAATAAAAATCCGTACACAAAAGTTCATCATCTTTAATATTTCCTCATCAAAAAAGCATTCTTTTATTCTTCATACACGTAATTAACTCGTAATTATCCGTTGTTTAATCTAACCGTGTTCTGTAATTCTGTTGCTGCCTTAATCAAAAGGAAAGGTGTATCATACTTCATAACCGTAGTACTTTACAATTTTGTCTTGACAGGTTTGCTACTTGCTCCCATCGCCATCAAAGTAAAAGCAGGAGAGGAAAAGTCGGGTATCAAATGGGAGTTTTATCCAACAAGATTTCAAGGGATGCCCTCAAACCCGGAGATCACATCTATTCTTGGAGGAATGCATATCTTTACTCCCATCATGGTTTTACTCTCTTTTTCTCTCTTTATCTTTTCTGGGTTGTTTTGATTTTTGAAATAATCCGATTAAGTTTTGTAACTGCTATTTTGATAAACCCTTATGAGGAATTTTAGTGATGATGATATGGGTAAATGTGGTATCTGTGAATTCGCATGTTTGGAAAAATTGCTGTTTTTTGATTTAGAATTGGGTTATTTATAGTTCTACCCTTGGATGTTGAGATTATAGAGAAGCAATTTTTGCCTGAATATGGAATTGGGGAAGAACATTTTGTATAGCCTTAGGTTGCATATTTGAATGGTTTGGGGTATGTGAATAAAGATGAACTCAAAGTTGACATTAGATATACTAGTTTATAATTAAAAAGTGAGTGCAACAGAATTAATAATAAAATTATATTGAGGTCTTTGATGAATCCTTAATCTTACAGAATCCAATCTTCTACATGAACCAAAACAAAATTATGTGAAAGTGTCGCCATAAAAGATATTTCCGTTTTCAATAGTTTTTTTACAACGATGAAGATCAATGCCAGTGATTAGTAATGCAAATGGAACCTAGATACCATTTGAATGTGTTTAATAGGGTCTTGATGTTGATTTTAAGAGATCGGTAGAAAACAATGGAACTGGTGTACCATACCATGCCATCATACCAGGTAAATCGCGCTTATAAAGCTAGTGTCCGGCGGTAGATGACAAACACACCATACATGTACCCCATCGTAAGAGTAGTTAGTTCAAATTCATCCCTATCCTTACAATGATCATCCATACATTCTCCTTATTTTTCTTCATGCTCGTGCAAATTTGTATTCTTTTTGCCAGTCCTTACTCTAAGACTCTTTTTAATGTCTTTATTTTGAGCTCTATATTTAGGGTATAACCATTCATCCTTCTTAACATGCACTTCTTCTACACCTCTATTCTTAATTTCTTCTAGATATTCTGACATGTGGTTTCAAATAGAATTTTATCGTTAATCGTAGTGGCTCACCTTGATTTGATCAAAATCTCGGGTGAATGATTAAGTTAAGGTGCTTGAAACACACATACTTGAAAAGAGCTTCTTTGTAACTAATTTTGTTGCGCCTCTGGAATCCTTCGTGCGAAAACGATGTTCCATATACTTTTTCTTACTTCAACTTAGTTTAATATCTCTTTTGATTACTTTTTTCAAAATCTATAGCTTAGCATTAATCTTATCTCTAATTTGTCCACTTATATCAACAAACAACATGCACCATGAAAGTTTTCCTTAGATTTTTATCTCATCTTGAAACACTACAAATAAGAAAATTTTCCTTCATATATTCTATCATTGTTTTGTTCTTTCTCATACATATCTTGGACTATGGTCATATACTTGAGTGGTGTACCTATCTTTTCCATATACTTCTTTTGATACTATGTCATACATCTTGTTCATATTTCATGAATCAATATATTATTAGTCGTCCATATGGATTATCTTTTGCCATTCATTTTGTTTTTTACCATATCAACCTCAAAATCTAAAATTTTCATATTATTTTTCACTTCTGCCCTCTATATTATCTACAATCTTCATCGCCCTTGTTTTAAAATTTTTAAGTTTCAACTTTCTATTTTCCTTATTGGTTCTTGTTGTTGCACATGTTCAAACCAGGCAGTTCTTTTTCTACTTATTCTAAATTGTTACGATGCTTAAATCTCTTCTTATGTCGTCCTTTTTAATTATTTCCCTTAAAGTATCCACAACATAGTTACACAGAACGCCAAACGGTTCGGGACATGGGACGGGAAAGCGGAACGCTACTTAAGGTGATTCCGGAACGATGGGGAATTAACATTTTTTTTATTTAAAATAAAAATAAAAATAATAAATGCGTTAATAAAAATTACAATTTAAATCATAAATTGCATTACATGAAAATTGCATTGCATAAAATTGTTTGCAACAATGCAAGTTGATGCCGTAATCATGTGTCCTATATCTTGGTGGTCTACTTACAGATCGGAAACACCTGAACTTTCAGAAGTTGCATTGAAAGTGTTGTCCCAACCGTTTAGCAGTTGTTCGGCCGAAAGAGCGTGGAGCACATACTCATACATTCTCAACACTTAAAGGAATCACCTCAATGCCACTCGTGCTGATAAATTAGTCTTTATTCATTCAAATTTAAGACTAATATCACGATTTACAACCAGCTACAACGAAGGACCTTATAGAAAATGGGATATTGATCCCAAAAGTTCATTATTAGAGGATTCAACAATTAGATTAATTGATTTAACTCTTAAGGGTAGTGAAGTTGATTCAAGTAAGAGAAAAAGATAAATTTTTTATTTAAATGGTAGAACTTTTAAGGATTAATGTGTACTTGCATTGTTGTAAACAATTTCATGTAATGCAATTTATTTATTTAAATGTTAATTTTTAACAATGCATTGTTTATTTTTATTTTAAATAAAAAAATGTTGATCGTCCCTATCGTTCCGGAGTCACCTTAAGCCACGTTCCCATCCCACGTCCCGAATCGTTTGGCCTTTCGGGTAACTATGCCCCTCAGTCTCATACACCAAAACAATGTCGTTAGCATACAACGCACGAAGGCATGTCTCAGTGAATTAATCGAGTCATCTCATCTAGGATCATTGCAAAAGGAAAGAAACTTAGAGCGCCCTAGTGAAGACCAATTGGGAAATTTGTTTTGACCACAAGTCTTAACATTTGTCTTCTCTTTTCAATACATATCGCACTATGTTAATGTATTTCTTGGGAATACCCTTTGTCGTTTCCCACCAAACTACATCATGGGATGTGATTATGTTTTGCTGAGTTGGTTGCTACTAACCTTTCGCTCATCTTCCTCCTTTACTCGGGCTTGGTACCGAGCGCAGGCAAACAAACTCCAAATCAACAAAAATAATGTGCAAATAAATTTAACTTACCATGTAGTACTCCATTTGTTCATGGTAACTTGTTTTCGCCTAAAATCAAGTTTGTTATTGGAAATTGTTGTCCTTAACAAGTTTGATGATGTGGCTCATAAGCTTAATACTATGACAATTGTTATAGGCCTTTGCACCCTTTTGTTTTTGTAGATAGGAGCTATAATTCTTAGCCTATAGTCTTTTGTTTGTTCTCTTGTTAAAGAATTTAGTTAACCAATTCGTTCCTTTTTGTGAAAACATTTTTGAGCCTCTATATGATGAATTATTTCCATGGAAACCAAATTGGTTTTTGAAAATGCTTTTCTTTGCAGATTGTGTCACCTTCGCCCTTAATTTCATGGTGTGTATGATAAACTTATTTATGTAGTAGTTAGAATAGTTTTGTGCATCCCAGTTTTATGTTGTTGTGTATTGTGTTGCTTATTTTTCAATCTTTTATGGTATTATTTTCATGCTTTGTATGAATAATGGTGTGGTTTCTTTTGCTTCATTTTCTTGAAGCTTCTCTCTCCTCTTTGTTCTTTTGTCTCATAATGTCTTTGTTCTCTTCCAACCTTTCCATCTATGTCTCTTGCTTTTGGCCATTCTATAAAAAACCTTTCCTCTTTCTCTCGAGTCCAACTTGTTGTATATGCTTATTTTCTCTTGGGTTTGACTTTCTTGTATTTTTCAATGCTTGTCTTATGCTTACATTTCCCTATAGCTGAATATTTTTTTTCTTGAGGCCATTACTTTCTCATTCCACCACATCTTGTACCTTTTCATAACCATACCATCCTTTGCTTTTCTAAAACGGACCTTAGTTGTACTAGTGATGCAATTTTTTTAACTTCGCTCATGTTGAATCCACATTCTCCTCTTTTTTCTAATCTACTTTTTCTTTTTAGGTTTCACATTTGATTTTTCCTTATCCTCATATTTTATTTTTGTACGGATTTAATTGCACCCACTATAACCTTCCTTAGAGTTGAGGTAACTACCATTATCATTTCTCATAGTCAAAAAGTAAGAAGCATTCAGTCTACTGCTCTAAGTCACAAATGTTGTTTACGCTTCCTACAACAACGTTGGAGCCTTATTCCCAAAAGATCGGGGCCGGTTTTAGAACCAATATATCAGTTCTAATGGTCGTCCACATGATTCTTGTACCACATATTAACTACTAACAAATCATATATTTGTGCACAGTATAGATTAGACTCATTCCTCATTTCTGATTCGATATCCAAAACCTCCATGGACTCTTAAAGTGTATTTGCCGAACATTAAATCATTTAAGTCCTCTTAGAATTTGTTTTTGAGTGTTGCCTTGCTCCCACGTGAGGCACTTACAATATTTCCTCTTCCAGGTTTCAACCACATCATTGGCTAATAATGCATCCATCAAAATTCAAAACGCATACTCTGTTTGTTATCTTACCCAAAATACCATGATTTTCTTTATCTTGTGAATGTCATGACTTTTCCATTAACCCCCATTGTCTCTTCCATGCAAATAATGCTAATTTTATGTTTTTCAGTACTATCTATCACATCTATGTACGTCCCTAGAACAGTTCCAAGATATCTATTTTAGCTTAGATTCAAATCTTTTCTTTAGTTTCTTATCCATAAATCCTAATAGTTTTGCTAATTTGACTCTTTGAGAGATGTGGTGTGGCACAAGGCAGAGCTTGACCAAGCAGCCCTTGCATTACTAACACAACAACCAGGGTGGACTGCTCATTTTGACACCCCATTAAATGGATGTTGTGCACCACTTATGGGCAACGACCCAGAAACCGTACATACTTATCACTAGATTCGGAGGAACGGGACACGAAGTAGGGAGTTCTCCATGTTAATTTTTTAAGTGGACTCATGTCATGAGGTATAACGATATTTTATGATGGGAGTCACTAAATACCTCAATCCTGCTCCTTTGCCCTCTTTTTTTCAATCGAAAAAAAAAATAATTGTAAATTAATTACAAGTGTACAATACACAAAGTATTTTGTGAGTTTTGATATAAATAGGAGTGTAATGTTGTATCGGTGTTTGACATAGGACATAACACTTTGAAGTGCTTTTTCAACCTAGGAAATGGTAGAATAATTAACATCATAATATCATTATATTTTCTTGAGGGCCTGTAGTGCAAAAGGATCTTGTGTTGGAAATAATATATTGTTATTAGCTAAAACAAAAAGGTATTTATGGGAAATAAATGCAATTAGACATCAATAATTTGGCAATAGGAATTACGCTTTAAATTATTCTATATTTTTGCCTTTTGAACCAATGTAGCAGGGCTTTCATAGTCTCTATCATCCTTAAATTTTCAAAGGTATTGCATGGTGGGTCATATATAAAAATCTGTCTAAGTTATTGAGCTTTTGTTGCTAGTTTGGAGTAGTTGTTCCTTCTATTTCTTGGGTAACATTGTCACAAGGAATCAGTGTGGTGATATTGAATGAAAGTGTTGCAGCGAAATCTGTAATCAGTATCTTTGACTGTGTATAGTTTGGTAGTGCAGACACTTAAGGTGCACCTGCTTAAATTTCTAGTTGTGTCTGGGTAAGGTGTTTCGGATGATGCACAGCAAGGAATACTTGGGCACACTGAACTGCTTTGATTTATCATTTTGATGAGGTGTTTGCCACTCCTGTGCCCCTAGATTCTAGTAACCAATATCACCTGAGCCTGCATTGCGACTTTCGATATGATTTTTGTTAAGGGGTGAGGGGGTTTTGATTTTTACCGTAGCCTGTGATATTGCTCTAAACGTCCACATTTTGAGGTTTTGTTGTATGTTGACCAGTTGAAGGTATTAACGGAGTTTGATGCTGGATATGCGAGGCATATGTGTTCTTGAGTAGATATTTAACGAGCTTCTGTGCAAATTTTTTTACGCACTGGGGTGACCAAGACAAGTACCTTGAAGCTTGTCAATTCATTCAAAATCTTGCGAGTTGATTAGCTATTGTCTTTTGCATGATTGTAAATTCAGGAAAATGTATGTTGGACTTAGTTCAGGTTTCCTTCTTTTTGATCTTTTTTGTTCTCTGATTATTATAGTAGGTTGCTTAGGCTTATATATAGGGAGTTAGATCTTACGTTACTCAGATTCATGAATTCATCATTTTAACTCTAGTACCCATATCGTATCCTCAGCAATCTGACATTCTTATGATGCTTTAACTCTTCTTAGGCCTAATAATAGAAAATATCTGCGGTATAACCAAATTGCTAATGGAGGTCACAGTATTTGCAGTTTCTCTTTTCATTTTCCGACCATTATCAATTCAGCACACATGAATCTTTTGGAATCTTGGTTGCAGACCTACGCGTTTCATCGATTTAGTTATCTCAAATTTTCAATTGCTTACCCGTCTTTGGTGTAATCTATGACAGGCATATATGCAGGTGACGGAAAAGTCATTCACTTTACAAGAGGACCAGGCCAGGAAATAGGCACAGGAACTTTTCTAGACAATGTTATCTTCAGTTCATCAATTTCCCCGGATCGCTCACAATGCCCGTGTCCTGTATGTGGTGACCAATCAAACCTCAGTGGTGTCATCTCATCCTGCCTAGACTGTTTCCTCTGGGACGGTGACCTTTATCTCTTTGAATATGGGGTCTCTCCTGCTTTCTTCCTCGCAAAGGCACGTGGTGGGACCTGCACACTTGCTCGCTCAGACTCTCTAGAAGACGTTCTTTCCCGTGCTTCTTTTCTCCTTGAAAAAGGGTTTGGTGGTTACAACATTTTCAAGAACAACTGTGAAGACTTTGCCATTTATTGCAAGACGGGTCTACTCGTGGTTACAGACATCAGCGTCGGGCGAAGTGGACAAGCTACATCTTTTGTTGCTGCTGTGAGCGCAGTCGTCTCATCCCCGCTTAGATTCTTGACCACTAGCTTCAGTGGGTTGGCAGCAGTGGGATGCAGCATGTACTGTGTTAGCAGGTATGTGTCCGATATTGGAGTGAGGCGTGATGTGATGAAGGTACCTGTCGAGAGGCTTTTATGTCGCCCTGATTTTGGCCAGCCAAAACCAGATGTGACTGCAACTACCAAACAAGACTAGCATTTGATCCGTCTTGCTTAGAACATCTTGTTGATGCACTTCTCATCGTCTTTGTTTATCTCTAATTCCTTATGTTTTTCTTTTCGCGTGGAATTATCTGTTTTTATCAGCTCTATTTAATCCGCACATTGATTAACTGGAAATGTGTTATTCTGCTTGATTGAAATTCTGGGGGAGCCAAATTGGTGAAAATTTGTAAATATGGAAATTGTGCAAGTCAATCTATTTTTATTATTTTTCTAAATGTTAAGTTGAATCCTAAGATAGTAACATCATAAACGACATAATACTTTGATGCTTGTGGGCATTGTTGCCTGGAATGATATTCGGTTCGGAAGGAAATGGGAACAAGGAACACAACACTCGGGAACGATTGGGTGCGAGATATGTTATGAATGAAAAAAATGTTTGAAAATAAATTAAGTTAAAATGATATTTTTGCTTTAAGAAATTGTTTTTAAGTGGATTTTTTTAGTTATCTAGATTTCATCTCGTTTTTTCCTTTTTTATTTAATTTGTAAATCAAGGTAAAAATACTTTTTAAAAAAGTCTGCTACACCAAAACGCCACCTTGAGCAACTTGGGTTGCGTTTCTTGGAGATTGCGGACAAACATACTTGAAATTTGGCTACGTTTCACGTTCCATGTAACAGTTGTATTATAAATTGATTTAGGCAGCGGATGTCTTGATGGCTTTTCACTAAATATGTCCATAATTTGGCTTAAAATGCAGTGTTTTATATATAAATATACAAATGAGATGTCATGTGACACGAGTATAGTAAGTAAAAATGAAAATTTTGAATCATATAGACTAAATATTTGTATGGTTTACACCCCTTTCACATTATTACAAGGAAAAAGACTACAATTTGCGATGACATTCCAAAGAAAGATCATAATGATACTGAATATGAGCTATACTCTTATCATATATATGAATAATCATGATTTAAAATTCTAACAAGCACCAAGATATAATGTGCCAAATGTAATTTGGTGGACTATATTACTGTAAGAAAAATGGGAAAGAAAATTGGAGTTAGTTTTAAAGGTGTGAAAAAACCATATTGTGGCATGTTCTGTCACAAGGATAGGGACAATCAATAATTTTGGTCTCTGCTCTATCAAAATACCAGTTCCCAACAGACTCAGCAAGACCCTGCATCAATGAATACCTCATGTTAACTATGCTGGATTGAAGCAAGTTTTAACAAAATTAACAAATACTTCTCCGCCCCGTGAGTTTGCTCCATTAACTCAATGCTATGAAGCAAAAACAAGGCTGCACTGTATCGTAAAGGTTTTCAAATTTATCGAACAAGTATTTTCCGCATCAAAAGGTGATAAAAAACCGTGTTGTAGGCTGTTCCAAGTGATATTTATTAGTTTAGGCCAATATTTGGCGGTATGGCAACCACAACATCCCCGTTACCACATCACAGTGTTAGGTACCACAATCATGACAATTACAGCATTTTTGCACTATGACGCTATCTGGTGGCTCCTAGGTGAGGTATTGCATATAAAAAAGAAGAGTCAAGTGACCCAATATTATTGTCAGAGTGCTGGTGAAAGTAGAAAGCTTCCGACAAGTAAGCATCATGTTTTTCACTGGATCTACAAGGATTTCTCAGATCATTGCTTCTTGGAGCTAATCATAATTCATAAAACCATAACCTATAACTTGTTCACTGCGTAAAATTTAGACAGTTTACTTATGTAAAACGTGAATCAGAAATTAAATTCTAATCGGGAAAAATATTTTCAGTGAACCTTAGGTGAAAATACAAAGGGGTCGCAAATCGTAATGTGTGACTGGGAACACGTCTGGTAAGTTAAAATCAAATGAAGCATATTCAAAAGACACAAGTTATTTTCGCCATTTATAAAATTATATCTCCTCCAGTCCTAATATTTGAGATTTTTTTTGTGTACCATGGTGTATTTAGCCCAACTAGACCTGTGCAATGGGCCGGGTCTTGCAAAACATAAAATGGGCTTTAAATAAGTCGGGCTTGCTGGCCTGCCTCGACCCACCCGACCCGTTCATTATAATTCTTCAAATTTTATGTCATTGTTTTGGACATCGTCTGCATGTTAGGATCACTTAACAAGTCAAAATACCACCTGCTAAGCATTTTTTGCTAAAAAATCATCTTCAGGGACAACATTATTGTCCTCCATATCTCCATTATCCACATCAATGACTCCCTCATCCTTAATCTTCTTCCATGAAATTGTCCAGGTCTACTTTTACGTTCTTCGAATCTTCAACAAAGATTGATTTGGTTCTTTGAGATCAATGTCTCGATCATTATGGGCCTCTACTCAATCAATATACATTGGATCTGTAAAAACTCCAGATGCCAGAAGAGTAAAGCCCATTTAGGGTCCGTCAAAAGTCTTTTTAGGACCCGCTCCATATATAGTAAAAGTTGATCCTTTAAAAGCCCAGCCCATTTAAGGCCCGACCCGTTGAAAGCCCATCTAATAAAGGGTCGGACCCGGGGGCCCAATGGGCCCTCTGCCCATTGCACACCTCTAAGCCCAATTATGATTATTGGCCTATGAGCAATTGACGGTTTTGACTTAGGTTTATCCTATATACCCACAATCAAATTCATGCTTCAAATCTTTATTAATAAGAACTAAGTAGACAATCATATATGTATATTTTTTTTATGTTCATTTGATACAATTAGACCAAAAGGGTGAAGTATGATACCTTATTTCCAATATGAGGTGAATTAGGGGCAAGCCATGTATCTTGTTTCTCAATTTGTCCATGAGCAAAGCATGAATTAATGAAATACCCGTTCTTCCGAAATTTACCAAAACGCTTAATTGCACCCAACATCTGTCCTCTAAAACCTGTTTCAAATTGGTTCATTTACAGTTATTTGTTTCAGTGCAAAGCCAGCCAGGAAAACGACGAAACAAACGAAAATTGTAGGTCGTAAGCAATTAAGGAAATAAAGGA
This sequence comes from Amaranthus tricolor, assembly GCF_026212465.1. Lineage (NCBI taxonomy): Eukaryota > Viridiplantae > Streptophyta > Magnoliopsida > Caryophyllales > Amaranthaceae > Amaranthus > Amaranthus tricolor. The sequence continues at coordinate 8,975,081 of NC_080048.1, read as the reverse complement.
GTGAACCTTGGAGAAAACGGATCTGTTGACCATTGCAGTGTATATTATTCAATTTGCATTGATACCAGTATCCGTGAGGATCAGCTGATGCCGGAGCTAAACTTGCTTGCAGCTGGTTTGAAGCAAGATTGTGAGAGTAAGTCATTTACTTGGGATATTAATGTTGAAAAGGATTATAGGAGTAAATAATGTTTGAACATAAGCATATAAATTAGAATCTATAAGTATTCAATACAGATCCAATGACCTGAAATTTACCCGATCTGTACCCGAACTCGATTTGACCCGACTTCAAAATGATTTACAATTATGTAGAACAAAATACCCGATTTCAAATCGATTTGAAACACCTAACCCAAAATCAACCCAATGATCCGAATGAACACCTTTAACTGGATCATTCGCCATAAGTTTGTTCCAGTTATGATAGACCTAACTTAAAATGGTGTCCTAATGTGTGATAGACCTAACTTAAAATGCCGCGGCATAAAATTGTATGTAGCTCATCATTTTGTGGGTGATGTTTTAGCCAAAAGATCAAATGGGAAGCATGTCCACATGGATTCTAGGACTAAACTCCAAATTTTATAATTACTAGTACTCACACGAAATGGAAGAACATAAAACAAAGATCAGTGCAGTGCTTAATGCACTATATTACAATGCACACGGATGCCAGTTGAAAGACATTCTGCAAATAAAAAATTAAAATCAAAATGATAAAACGGCTCACCTGCCATGCATCATATGCTGCATTAACGAGAAATAATGGTGTCCTAACATCTGCTATTAGACGATGAGGGAAGAAACACTGTTGGAAGAGGAAGTTAAGTCATAGTCAACAAAAAACCTTGTCACTCTTTATCGACTCCATTCATATAGTTTTAGCAGGTAGTACGTACCATAATTGGACTAAGACGATTCGTACATGTGCGAGGAAGGTGTGGCCCGATTCCCTGCAATATATACAATAAACATAATGTGAAGTAAAAAGGTGAAACTGAAAGAAAAGAGAAATCGGTCGAACTTATAGGTCATAGTTGCTCTCAAAAACTTCATTTTATTCTGATCAAACTGAAAAAGGACAGCAATTTAGCTTAAACAATTGAAAAAAAGTATTTTTTTGAACTATGAGATACCTGCAAGCGGACAAGACCCCCAAATATTTTTCTCATAGTGCGATGACCAGCCACGTCAAGTCTGTGATACCAAATATCACGATAATGAATGGAAAATATGTAAAACGGAATTTGTGTCAATACACACTAACTCAGCTCAGATCATTTGAGTCTCGTTCTTTCCTTTCTATTGTGAACAAGTACTTTCATCCATTCTTGTATACTATCTTATGATTTGCGTAGTTAGTACTATTCAACTAATTATCTTTTTTGTCGGGTTAATGGGATATGTCAGTTTGGTTGTTAGTATTAAATGGTGGGAATAATAATAAAAAGTTAGTATAATTTTGGAAATCTCTTGACAAGTTTATTGGTCATGCAGTCATGCTTGTTTGACTTCAAACATCTCACTTTCTTCACAAATTTCATTCTAACGCCTTATAATTTGGAGAGGTGGTATTAAGTGGTAAACGAAAATTATGAACAAAATAACTATTTTATAATTTAAGTTTCATCACCATGAGAATGACACTGTGAATTTCATGAAAATTCACACTCCAGATTATTCCCGTTACCACTGTTTAGTGCCAACAGGCAACTGGCCGTTAATGTAATAAATCTTTTTAACACATAATGATCTGATGAGTTATCAATAAACTCATAAAATGAATTTATATAAATTTGCATTCATGAATGATTATTACTAATTGATTACTCAAACAAGAGCTTACGCATCAAGGAATAACCCAGCATCACTTAGACACTTGACTCTAGTATGGCCTGGGAATAATGCTCGAAACTCATCACAGTGAAAAATTGATGCCACACCCCCAGCTGAACATCCAGAAAGAAGAGCCTACAGCATAAAACAATAAGCTTATGCAGATCCCAAATATGCATGTGTTTCTCTGAAACGAAGGAAATACATTACCTGATTTGCGTACCTCATTCCTAGCGACTTCAATTCCTCCATAGCGGCCGAAAATATGCGCTGTCCTCTAAAATACAATTGTGCTCCCTGCAGAAAAGGTATGCAATGAATGACTTTTAAAGAGACAAAGGGTCACAAATTGTTTATTTTATTTTTTTCGACTTGCTACTTCCTACTTTGGGTCGACAGAAGAAGCGATCCAAGTGGGGAATCCCATCGATCTAGGTCGCCATACACCAACGATTCGGGACGTTCGACCTGGAACGTGGTATGCCCGCCAAACCATCGATCCTGGTAACACTGGTCAGAATGCATACATTTTACAATTATTTCACAAGTTTCTTTCCACTTCTCTATCTTTTGGTTCCTTTTATACCGATGAGTTAAAAACATATTTACAAACCTTGTGTTCACTGTCCCCGCTGAACGAGCCACCATCACAGTATCGAACTTTTACCCGGTTCCAATTGTAAAAATCTGCAGAAATCAATTCGATTCACTGTTAAAATATAAATCAAACAGATTTTAGAAGCCTATAGAACGAAACGAAAAACCAGTCTAAATGATCAAGCATATTACCAGGATTTTCAGAACGTTTATTGCTAAGTATCCCAGAAAATGGTATGAACTTCTCCATATGCCTTGAAGAACCATGCCGTGTTGTCTTTCTAAACACACAACTTCTTATCGTATCACACCATCCTCCCCCCTGTTATCATCTCAAGCAACAAAGTCATAAGTGCATCCAACAAGGGGGATATTATTGAATCCAACTTGTAGAGCATGCAGTTGAAGAACAGCAATGCCAGCAACATGTCGTTCTAATTTCAAGTTTTCACGCACCTCAAGTTCTACTAGCCAGTTTTTTGCTCCCGATCCAAATCCTCGGTGGAAATGGTAACCCGGAACAGATCCATCCAAGCACACTGCAATCAAATACCAATAAGGTATATAACATAGAAAGAAAATATTATTCTCCAATGACAGTGTCAGCAGAGGCGGAGCAAAAATTGACAAATTCTTTGAAGGCATATTTTTCTAACAACTTTGTATCATTAAACACTTAACATTACTACGTAATTTAATATTGAGAACTCTTAATTTTTTGGGGCCCTATGCAGTTGAACATGTTGAACATGCTCAGAACCTACCCTGAGTGTCAGGGATCTAGCATTCAAAATTCTTGGACTAGTTGGACTCGGATATAGATCTACAACTGATATAAAAAACCCTCAACTTTTGATGGTTATGGTACACCATTATTAGTCTGCAAAGTCTCCTCAGTCATGCATCTAAGCACTTAACCAAAGGTAATAGCCCTTTGGGACTTCCAAACAAAGAACATTACTTGAACTAAAATGAAAATATGTGCATCCATGTAGGGATTATTCAGTTACACAAGGCACTGAAAAGTGATTGTAATTCAGTACATTACTAACAATCACATTTTTACTCAAGGGAATCAATGTGCTAGACTGCTATTGATCACAAGTCAACATCCAAGACTAGTAAAACATAATTCATTAGTTAGTTCGCCTTTTAAATTCACGATTCGCTCAAAATGGTTCAATAATAGCCTAAAACCGACCATAATTCGCTTTATTCGATTCGCAATTCACAAGGCGATTAGCAAATCATGTGACACTATCCAAGACATAGTTACTCTATCAGTTCTTGAAGAATTATGATATAAGCACACATTAACAATTAATATTAAGCTGGTAAAATTATGTTCACACATGGAAACAACATCGGCAAACCCTTGATTCCAAAAGATTAAGGCAGCTAAATAAACCAATAGATGAGTTCCAGTAGTCGCCCACATTAATTCTTCTTCTCCATTCATTTTGATTATCTACTATCAATCATGTTCACCAAACAATTTTTCACCAAAATAACAATTTCACTTGAGATCAAAACTAGCCACTTTACTATAAGACACATCCTTGGAACTCTAATAAGCCAAAGGCACATTCAAAAAGCCCAACATAGATCATAGAATCAGAATGCATGAAAAATACTGAGATTAATGCAAACTAATGAAGATTATATCCAAAAGAGAAATCATCCATGCAATATAGAAACAAACTTGTAAACAATTACAATTTATTGGGCAAAAGAAAATCAACAAAAGCAAGATTATGTTAGAAAAGACAAATGAAAAGAAGAATAATACCAGCTCCTTTTGTAGCAGCCCATGGAATGAGAGTGAGACCCACCATAAGGGGTTTATCAAAGAACCCATATGCCTGAGCATCATAAACCTCTGTTACATTTAATCCCTCAAAGCTTTCAACTTTTTGCAGGGAAACAAACACAATTATGGAAAAAATAGCAATCACCCAGAAAAAGTCCATTTTCATGGGCATAAATCTCAAATTACCCATGTTGAATACCTTACAAATTCTTTGATTATCTAAGAAAATGAGTTATAAAACCAGATTGTGAGATTTCCATAGCAATGTGAACTGATAGTTAAGAAGGCACAAAAAAAAAAAAAAGAAAAGAACGAAAATTGGAGTGTGGGCCACAGAGAAAAGGACAGTGAGAAGTGAGGTGAGAATTGTGACAGGAGCTGGACTTTACAGTTGTAGCTCACGGAAATGTTGGTTTTCTTATTTATTGGGTTTATTATTATTATTATTAGACATGAAGTCGCACTGAATTAAATAGTTTAACTAATATATTAAATAGTTTAACTAATATATAAAATTATATGAGTTTGTTGTTTTGAGGTTATATTACCAACAGATATTACTCACTGAGTGCAGCTCTTATGATTATTACTATCCATTTTACCCTATATGTTTTTGATATCGAGTCCAAAACTTACGTAAAATGGGTTAATGTAGTACAGTATCTAAAAATAAAAAAGGGTTTAAAATAAAAGTAATACAGTCATATACGCAAAATAAATTGCGATGGGAATAAAAAAAATATAAGACAAATCATGTGAGAGTGAGACCAAATAAAATATAATATGAGATAAATTAAATAAGACAAAAGAGTATTATTTATTATTATTATTATTATTATTATTATTATTATTATTAACTGTTGCGTTGATTACCTCACTATTTTTTATTGTGCAAATTTTGGGGTGAATCTTTGTCGTTCTCTTTGTTCCAAGTGATATACTATAAACAATGTTGTATCCGATTTGAATCTACTTCCTCTTCTGTTTTTTATATGCCATTTGCATTTTTTATTTTCAAATTTTTGTCCAATAATTTTCAACTTAGACATATTTCATTATCTACTAATAAAAATTATAAAACTTAACCTTATAATGAAATTAAATATTATGGTTAGTCTATTTATTTAAAAATATTTCATGGCAAAATTAACTTTATTTATCCCTATTTTAATATTTAGATAATGTTTCTAGTTTCATATATCTTTTATTAACTTTATTTTAAGATTTTTATATTACTTATTATCCTTAGATATTTCAACTAATTAATTTTATTAAAATATTTTTTTAATAGTTACGAATTATGATCCCCATATATTTTTCCTCTAACTGTCTTTTAATATTTTTTATATGGCCTCTTATTATCCAATAAAATAATACATTGACCATCTAAAATGTTTTATTTTTCTTAATTTTTGTGAACAATGCTTGTGAGAACTTAGAGAGAAAAGAAAAAGAATAATAAATAAATTGTTAATAATTTTTCATGAGATGTATTGTAATAAAGTAATACGAGTAAGTGTAATAAAATTGAGACTAATAGAATACAAGGGAGTACAAGATTTGCACTAGGACGAAAGGATAAATAAAAACAATCAAGTTTGGGCCACATTCTTATTACTAAAAAATTTAGTAGTGTCGGTGGCACTATCATACGAATGTTCATTGTTGCGTATTGGTAGACCAGTCGGGCCGTATATCATACGGTTTTCATGACTAGCGTCTATCATGGCCCACTTAGTTCCGTGATTGTAGTGCGGCTAGATCTTCTTGTGGCATCGGTTGATTCGGATTTACTTTTTTGTAACACTTTTAACCTTTTTAAATTGCTATTTAATGGCGCTATCATATCATTCATATGATTGTTCATTGTTGCCGATTGTGTAAAGTTTGCCAATTTTGCCTGAATATGAACTATGTGCATTCTTTTGATGTGCATGAAATGTATTTAGATCAATGTTTCATTAAGTAGTTGATCTAGAACAATTAATGTTGGGGATTAGGTCACTATTATTAAGTCTGACCCATATTCATTTGAGTCTAGTCCATCCCGAATTTAGGCCAACGTACTAAAGTATATATGATCTTTCTTTATCATGTTCTTGGGAAGCCTGAAAGTTCTCCAGTTGCCAAGATTTGAGTTGCTTCAGTTCTCCAGAATTTAGATAAAAGATTCAATCATCCAGGCTTATGGGTAGGGGTGTTAAAAAATATTCGATTTAAAAAACCCGATCCGAATAATCCGGTATCCGAATTTAAAAATCGGATAATTTACCCGGTTAACAAATTCCGGGTAATCCGGGTCGGGTACTCGGTTTTTAAACCGGGTATTTGGGTCGGATATGAGCCACGTTTTTTAACAAATCAGGTACCCGGTATACGGTTTTGACATATATATATATATATATATATATATATATATATATATATATATATATATATATATATATATATATATATATATATATATATATATATATATAATTTTTTATACTTGTTTTGGAAAATAAAAACCCTAATCTCTTAGCTGCACACGATACCTACCTTTTCTAGTCTTCTTCACCATTTTCATATTTTCATCAATGACCAAAGTCACAGTGAAAACTTTCTTCATCACCTGTGTTAATTTATTAACTGTGTAATCATCACCATCTTCTTCACGGCCGACGAGTAGTGACGATGGCGCACGAATACTGTCTTTTTCATCACCATCTTCTTCATCAATTGACTTATGGTTGTATTTTAATTTTTAAACTTCCTCTATCCCTACCGCATGATTTGTCTTTGATGAATTATGACTAATTAAGTTAAGTCTTTTAAATTTTAATAGTTTATCTTTTAGTATTTGAATTTTATATAAAAAAATATTCTAAAACAAATAAGAGAAAAAAAACACATGTTTAAGGAAATAAACAAACTGGATATCCGTTTTCCGATTCGATTTAAACCCGATCGGAACCGGGTCGTATTTTTAGATACCTGAATAACCAGGTACTCGGATTTTCGGATCCGGATCGACCCAGTACCCGGTTTTGAATCCCCCTACCTATGGGGTAAGCTAAAAAGTTAATTGAGACACAAACACCAGAGATACATAATGAACCTTGCTTGACCTACGATAAACTCTTACTTGAATTATTCTAAACACCTATACATGACATACCCTAATTACCTACTTGACATACCATAAACCCCTACATGACATACCATAAGCCCTCCTTAACATATCATAAACACCTACTTGACATACCCTAAGTCTTTTCTTAACATATCCTAAATCCTTACTTGACATACTTTAAACACATACTTAACAAACTCTAAACTCATACTAAACATACCATAAAAAATATTATACTTGTGATTTCATTTGTACTATTTTTTGATTGATTTTGAGATGCAAATTCTAGCATTAAATCTTCCTTTTCTATTGTGAATATCAAAAAAGTTGTTTGAGAACAATTTTAGAAAGTAGTTTCGCGTGAGAGAAGAAAAAAGTCATTTTAGAAAACATGCGCAAGTTGTAAAAAAATTGTTTATTGCCATTTTTAAAAATATTTTAAGAATGGGTTGGATTTTCTAAGAGGCATTTTTTTAGGGAGACCATGTCTCAAGAGTCAAGAGAGTGCATGTTTTTTATGTGCTCCTATGTACTCCTTCCCTATTTTTGTTATTTTGGTGCCAAATCCAATATTATTTGATTAGAATAGAAGGGTCCTAACATACCCGTAAAATACTATTGTATAAAGTCGGCTGAAGATCAGTTATTTGAGCTATCGGGTTAGCATCGGCTCGGTGTCGGTTGAAGTTCGTGTTGAGTAGTCAATCGGTCTCGGACTGTCATCAGTTAATAATTGGTTCGGTTTTACCGGGTACAGATCGGGTTCAGGTATTATTTTCAAGTAGAATTCGGCTACGAATTACTAATTACTATAGATCGAGTCAATATCAGATTAAGTTGTTAGACATTTGTTAATTGATGATAAGATTCCCTTTAGTTAAAGCAAAATAGTTAAAATGCAAATCAGTTAGTGATTATTACTTTTGACTGTGAATTAAAATTAAAGTTTTATTATTTTTCATCTAATTTGATTCGTAATAGTTAAATAAACATTGACCATTGATTACTAATCTAAATATATAAAACCATGTATGTATAGAATTTAATTTATTAAAATTTCTATTACTTTATTAGATTAACTAATAAGATAATTGAGTATAAGTTGATCATACCTCTATGTTAAAAATTGGTTCAGGTTTACAACATTTTGATTAAAAATTCATTCGGGTTAAGTCAATTTTAGCCGGATCGAGTTCGGTTTTGAGCATGATTCGGGTCGGGTACGACTTGGATCGATCACTATTAGGTTCAGGTAATCTCGGTTAACGGTTATAAAGTCGCAGTTCGGGTTCGATTTTACAATTTTTTGTCGTAGATCGGTTCCGTACAACTTCGGTTCGGATAATGTTGGTTCGATAAATCTAAAAAAAAAACATATTTTCGAATCGATTAACTTTCGATTTCAGTTCGGATTTCGAGTCGATTCACATTTCAACGACTCTAGTGGTACACAAAAGACCTTTCTTCTCCATTAATTATCCCAAATGTATCAACACAAATTAACAAAAACCCCATTTAACAATAAGAACACTCCCACTTTTGGTGCAAAGAAAAAAGACCCAATAAATTATAGTCACATCCAAAATTTCTACCATAAACTAAGCAATATACAATAAACTGAAAGTCTAGAATTTGTACCATACATACAAATAAACCATTTTGCAACGTTCCAACTAGAACCTACTGTAGCAAAATACATTATATTGCACTAATATTAAAACAAGATACGTATGTCATAGACCACCTTATACCTAGTACATATGGATTGAAGTTTACAACGCAACAAGAAAAGATCAACTAGCGACTTATCAAATCCTTCGATCTGTTCCTTTGAATTTGCACTCTAAGACTCAAAAATTTTAAGGTGCAAACTCAAAGAGACAGATGACGTATTGATTAGACTACCCAGCGGCCAGCGGTCAGCACCACGCCCCTTCAAAAAGTGGGGTAGTTGGAGCGACGTCTGCACCGAAGGTCTTAACCAAATCTGAGCACCTAGGATCAGGAACATCGATCTCAGGGCGAATCTCCAAACCTAGTTCTTCTTCTATGTCATCGGATGCCGATATCAAGAGGAATTCACATCCTTCGTAGTTTAGTAGGTCAGGAGGATCGACAGGGCCATACCGCTTAGCTCCAAATTGTCCTTGCAAGTGCGCAGGAAACACGGCTTTGCGTTTGTTCTGTACACCTTGAAAGTCGGACCTACTGCTACCACCTTGTTCTGGATTCTTTACTTGGATGATAAAAGACGCCTCTCGCTCTACATTAAGCTCTTCTTGAGGTTCATTTTTCTTGTCTTCAGGTGGAAGTTCTAGCTTGTACACCAGATGGGTGTGCATCTTGTTGTTGGAGTACTTGTGCCTTAGTAAGCGGTACACACCTTCTCCTAAAGCCCTAGCTGTAGGTTTGTGTCTATGTCCTTTTGTTTTGGTATCATATTCCTCTGGATATATATTATACTATTTAGTATATACTATTTAGTTGATGACAATAACTAAATAATAGTAATTCTGATGAATAGTGTAGTGATTGAGCATTTAGTAAGGGGCAATGGGACACAAGGTTAAGCGCATGAGAAAATGATAGAATATTAAGTTACATGCCTCCGTTTCAAATTCCTTGCTAACATTTGTATAGTAATACTATTTATTAACAATTTAGTTTACGTAATCAATACTTACGCATAATAAATTATATAGTCATGTAAGCTTTTGTTTGATTCGTCTTAAAATATAGTTTTTAAATAAATAGCACATAAAAAGAAATGTTGCAAGTATCAATGAACCAACTCAACCAAAAACTCAAGCTAATGGTTAAGGCTCCAAGATATGTTATATACTCTAACATACCCCCTTTATGAAATCCCTTTGGGTAAAGTGTGGATGCAGTGTACATTCCCCCTTATATCGTGCGAGAAATATTCCACTTGAATTGAAGGATAGTTGAGATTCAAATCTACTTCTAATATACCAAATCAAGGAACCAGTTCAATCAAAAGTTTAGCCATTGATTGACCATAAAATACGTTATACTTTTAACACTAGTAATTTAAAACGGAGAAAGTATAACATATACTCTAGTTCAACATGACAAGGCTTCTGTCAGAATATATGTGTATATTTTAGTTTATTCTCACAAATATTTTATTACCTTAGTTATCTTGTATTAGGGTAATATTCTTTTCCTAAAATAGTTGTTTTCTTAGTTAACTCGTAATCAGTTGTATAAATTAGGGTTGTAACATTCATTCAAAGTAATACAAAACAGTATTCATTAACCCTAGATTTCGCTGTCTTAAATTCTTCATGGTATCAGAGCAAAAGGTGTTTTTGGGGACCGGCAACACCGTTGGTTATCATCATTTACCTTAAACAACCTCATCAGGAACAATGGCAGAAACCGATCCAAAACAACTCATAACCATGGAACAGATGGAACAATTGTTCAAATTGTTTCAACAGAAACACAACCCTCGAAACTATATCACCAGAACTGAAATTGGCCGAAAAACTAACCTACCAAAATTACACAACTTGGTGTAAAATGATGCAAATCGCTTTAGAATGCAGGGGACATCTTAGTCACATCATAAACGATCCTCTTAGCATCTTGGATCCAAATTACAGAGCATGGAAGCAAAAAGACTCTATAGTTCTGTCCAGGATTTCAAATATCGACACCGACCTCATAAACCAGTTCTTAGATTACACAATTGCAAGGAACTTATGGAGAGAGATTGAAGTCCTATTTAGCAGTGGAAGGGACGAACTCCAGATCTTTGATCTGAGTTCTCAAGCCAACAGTTTAAGACAGAATCAAGACCTTTTGGAGGTCTTCTATGGAAAACTAACCACAATTTGGAAGGAAATGGACCGATGGCAACCGAATCCGATGATACATGCTGAAGATATCACAATCTTCAACACTTTCATTCAAAAGCAACGATTATTCCAGTTTTTGGCCGGGATTCACGACACTTTTGACAAAGAAAAAAAGATTTGTTAAATCAAGACCCACTCCTAACAGTTGAAATGGCCTATGCTACAATTAGGCGTGAAATCTCAAGGCGTGGAATTATGACCCACACTTCGTCATCGGGAAAAATTCCCTCAGAAATAGGTAGTGGGTTGGCTGTTAAACGCCGGTCGGATGTCTCATTCCGGTGTGATATAGAGGATAAAAATCACCTGAGATGTAGTCACTGTGGAGGAAGCCGTCACACAAAGGAAGGATGTTTCAAGTTAATCGGCTTCCCGGAGTGGTAGGAGGAACACCGGCAAAGGAAAGTCGCCACCAAGGTTTAGTCAGCTAGAACTAGTGGCAAGGCTCACTTGGTCACCGGCGTTCCCCCTCCCACCAGCGAACCAACCCACTATAGAGACAAAGGAAGGAAATAATGGCGTTAAAGGAGAAACAGAACAGAGAAAAGGAGACGGACCAGAAGAGAGAGAAAAGGGGAAGAGTCTAGAAACAACACAGTCCTCAAAACACTCCCAATCCCGCTCATTTATACCACAACCCTAAGCCCACAAATAACCACCGGCACATTTATAAATCCACCCATAATCTCGCAAAACCCAAAACCTCATGTGACACCCATAAACTTGGTCTCTTATGTAAACCTTGTTTTTCATCCCAATGGATATTTGATTGGGGGGCCACCGATACTATGACTTTTGACCCTTGTGATCTTTTATCCACTAATCCAAAAACCCGCACCTACATTCAAACGGTTAATGGGGAGTGTGTGAGTGTTGATCAATCTGGGCCCGTTACCATTTCTCCCTCTCTCAAAATTAACAATTGTCTTTTAATTCCTAACTTATCTCATAAGTTGTTGTCTGTTAGCCAGTTGACGTGGAAATTAAATTGTATTGTGCTTATGTCTTCTTCTGGTTGTGTTGTGCAGGATGCTCAGACAGGGAAGATTATTGGGCGTGGTACTGAACGAGATGGTTTGTACTATGTGAATGAGGCGATTCAAACGGGTCACACTTTGCTTGCTCATAGGTTCTCTGATCATCCGTTATGGACTTGGCATCGACGTCTACAACATCCATCATTAGGGTATCTGAAACGTCTTTTTCCGTCATTAACTAAAAGTAATGTAGTCTTGGATTGTGAAGCTTGTGTCCTTGCGAAAAGTCACAAACATTCTTACTTTCCTAGTTCTAATCATAGCAGTGAACCTTTTGTTTTGATACATTCTAACGTTTGGGCCCTGCACCTGAGTTTAGTAAACAAAGTTATTCATATTTTGTTTCATTTATTGATGCTAGATAGTGTTGAATATATTTCTTAAAACACAAATCTGAGGTTTTTGATGTTTTTGTCAAGTTCTATATATATGATTGTCACGCAATTTAAAGCTAAACCTCAAATACTTCGCTCCGACAATGGGGGGGAATACATGAACCAACATATGGAAAATTTCTTTACCACCCATGGCCTCATTCACCAAATTTCTTGTCCCCACACACCACAACAAAACGGCATAGCTGAAAGGAAAAATCGTACTCTCCTTGAAATAGGTCGAGCCCTTATGTTTGAAGCCCATGTCCCATCTTATTTTTGGCCTGAAGCTATTGCCTCTGCCACCTACCTCACAAACAGACTACCCTCCAAACTCTTAAGTTCAGAACCCTTCTCGAAGTCCTTAGTACCCACACTACTGTTCCCCCTTTCCACTCCTTACCCCCTCGGATCTTTGGGTGTGTTGTGTATGTCCATTTACCCAAACTTGATCGGAATAAACTGGAACCCCGTGCTGTTAAGTGTATCTTTGTGGGCTATGGTACCAATCAAAAGGGATATCACTGCTTTGATCCGACTTAGAATAAGTTGTATACCACAATGGATTGTGACTTCTTTGAGCAGTCCTATTTTTACTCCCGGCTTCGTCCTTAGGGGGAGACTACATGTGATGACTTGAGCTGGCTTACACACTCTGTAACTAATGATCTGAACCCCAAAGAGCAAGTAGGTAATCCCACAGACATTGCTACGAAAAACACAGTATTACTTTCTCCTCAGGCCTCCTCTACCTTGTCTGAAGCATCTAATGATCAAGAAGTTGTCTGTGAGCCTCAAAAGATATTAACTGAACCTGAACCTCAAACTAATGATGATATATCTGGTATTATTAATTCACCCTGCAGATATGAATTACCTCCAAGGAGCACAAGAGGTGTTCCTCCAAGAAGGTATGATCCAGAGTTCGAATCACAGAGATCTCGGTATCTTATTAATCGAGAGATGAGTAACTTGGCACTGATAGCTGTAGCATTCCAAGCCAGTCTATACTCAAGTTCCCTGCCCTGCAATACTGAAGAAGCCCTCCGAAACCCAAGGTGGAAAGAAGTAATGGAAGAGGAGATCTTGACTTTAAAGAAAAATAGCACATGGGTGCATATTACCTAAAGGGAAAAAATCGGTAGGTTGCAAATGGGTTTTTACAATAAAGTATCATGCTGACGGAACTATTGAGAAATACAAAGCTCGCCTTGTGACAAAGGGGTATACACAGACTTACGGGATTGATTACTCCGAAACCTTATCTCCGGTTGCCAAGATAGACACCATCAGGGTCATATTCTCCATAGCTGCTAATAAGGATTGGCCCCTCTACTAGTTCGATGTAAAGAACGCATTCCTACATGGCGAGATCGAAGAAGAGGTGTATATGCATGCTCCACACGGTTTTTCAGATGAATTTGCTCCAGGAGAAGGATGTAGACTTAAAAAAGCGTTGTATGGCTTAAAACAGTCTCCAAGAGCTTGGTTTGGTAGGTTTACCACAGCAATGAAGAAATTTAGATATGAACAGAGCCATTCCGACCATACTCTGTTCATGAAGAAAGGGGATGGTCAGATCACATGTCTAATGATTTATGTAGATGATATGGTAATTACCGGAAGTAATGAAAGGGAGATAAAGGAGCTTAAGAGGAAATTATTCATGGAGTTCGAGATGAAGGATTTAGGGAACTTGAAGTACTTCCTTGGTATAGAAGTTTTCCGGTCCAAGAAGGGAATCTTCATCAATCAAAAGAAATATGTCTTAGATTTGTTAGCAGAGGTAGGTATGCTTGATTGTAAACCAACAGAAACACCAATCGTTGCAAATCATAAACTCCAGACAATATTTGGAGAAAAACCAGCTGACAAGTTAGAAGTATCATAAACTGGTAGGCAAACTGATCTATCTATCTCACACTAGACCCGACATATCATATGCAATTGGGGTTGTGAGTCGATTCATGCACTTACCACAAAATCCACATATGGAAGCAGTGGTAAGAATCTTGAGATACTTGAAAGGCACGAGTGATAGAGGAGTCTTCTTTGGCAAAAACCATCACCTTGACCTCGTTGCTTACACAGATGCTGACTGGGCAGGCGATCAAGACAGTAGGAAATCTACATCTGGATACTTCACTCTTGTAAAGGGTAACTTGGTTACTAGAGGAGTAAGAAACAGAATGTAGTTGCATTATTAAGTGCAGAAGCAGAGTTCAGAGGGATAGCAAAAGGAATAACAGAGATCCTATGGCTAAGAAAACTCTTATACGAACTCGACTTTCCACCAACAGGAGCATGCAAGTTATTTTGTGACAATAAAGCAGCTATTGATATCTCAGAGAATTCGGTCCAACATGATCGAACGAAACATATGAAGGTTGACAGACACTTCATAAAGGAAAAATTAGAGAAGGAAATCATCAGCATCCCACACGTGAGATCAGAAGATCAGCTAGCTAACATCCTTACAAAGGGAGTTTCAGCTGAAGCCTTCGAGACTACGTTATTCAATTTAGGCATCGAAAACCCTATAACCTAACTTGAGGGGGAGTGTCAGAATAAATGTGTATATTTTTAAAACCCTATAACCTAACTTGAAGGAGAGTGTTAGAATAAATGTGTATATTTTAGTTTATTCTCACAAATATTTTATTACCTTAGTTATCTTGTAATATTAGGGTAATATTCTTTTCCTAGAATAGTTGTTTCCTTAGTTAACTCGTAATCAGTTGTATAAATTAGGGTTGTAATATTCATTCAAAGTAATACAAAACAGTATTCATTAACCCTAAATTCCGCTGTCTTAAATTCTTCAGTTTCAATTATGAGTTTGAACTTTTCATCAAATACTAATTATCAACTTAAACATTTGTTAAAGCTTAGTATCCATCACATATTCCACCCAATTATATGCAAATTAAATGTCTACAGTAACTTGAATTGATTGGAAAAGATCAGCAAATAAAGGCAATAGCATCCGAATGAAAATCATAGGAAGAAGACGAAGAACAAGATTTACATACCTCCACGAATAGCATCTTTAATGTCATCTATCTTAGTAGTGACCAACTCCACAAACCCCCAAAATGGTCTACTTTTTTTAGTAGGATCAGGGAGACTCTTCCTTCCCATCACAATGAAACGCAACAATGGCTGTTTTTCGATGTTGACTTCCTACATGCAGGATTTTCATAAAACGTGTTGGTAATGAGCTATTATATTTAATGAAGAACAATAAACAAACTAATGCAAAGTAAACATCCAAAAACAAAGCAAGCAACAACAATGAAAAAACACAAGAATATATGAGGTATCTAATGATACCTCCCCCTCAAATAAAGTATCTTATCATTAATATAAACACATTACACTAATGACTCACCTTACAAAGCTTTAAGAACAATCTCCCAAAGCAAAGATTGAACCTTTACTTCAATCTCTCACAAATATGCAAATACAAAGAGGAAGAACTCTTATGGTGTGAACCCTAATTTCACTCTCTTAAATATGCCTCCCTTAAACCCCTAATGATGTTCTAAAACTCCTTATATAGCCCTAAAACATATTTGGGAGCCTTAGGACAAACCCACAAAAGCCCACAAAGAATCGGACATAAAACAGAAACGTGTACTGTGAGGAGCTTGTCGTTGCTCGACCCGAGCAGCAGCCGCTCGACCACCTGAGCGATAGTCCAGTAGCTTCTGTCTTGCTGCCCCTGCTTGGCTCGATCGAGCCCATAAAGCTCGACCATTCGAGCAGGCTTCACAACCTTCTATGAGCACTCCCTTGCCTTCATCAAGGCACACAAAGTCTCCCACTTTGATCACTTCATCAAGTGATCCAAAACATAAGCCCTTATACTTCCTTCCACTCATAACCTCGTTCTCAAACGTGCAAGCCAAGGAGTAATCGATTTGGTACTTGATTCAACAAAACGAGATGTTGCAAAGCGAAACAGATGAAAATAGAAATACTTACTTTTAAGGAATACAATTTTAAAAATAATAGATTGAGAAGGATTTGTGCTTATTACTAAAACATATATTCATCTCCATTTATAATCGAAAATTCCCAACTATAGAAATTCGAATGAATTACTTATTCCAACACTTAAGCGACAATATTGATGACAAAAAAAAGTATTTCTAAAATTTAAATTTCTTTCCGCCCACCAAAGTAGGCAACAAAATAACTCTCTCACGAACGCCAAAGTTGGCGACAAAACATGTCTGTCGCTAGCTGACGACAAAGCCGTTTTGTCGCCATATTTGTCGTCAAACTTGGCGACAAAGGTATTTTTTTTGTCGCAAAATGATGGTACAAAGGTCAATTACCTTGTTTCCATGGCCGCCTTCAGGATGCTTCTTGAGACGCTTATCTTCATCATCATCTTCACCTTTGTTTGCACTAGAAGTATGCTCAGACTTAGCACCTTCTTTGCCAGAATCAGGAGATTGTTTTTCCTGTACTAGTCTTTCACCAGACTCAGGGCGTAACACAATGTACATTCTTTGTACATCATCTGGACTATGAGCTTCTTCTCTGTTCACTTTGGGCCTGTAGAAGAAAAATATCTCCCCTCTTTCCTGCCCGTTGGAAAAGAACATTAGTCCCTCTCTTAACCTTAGAATTTTGAGACATTTTGATTTTAAGAAGTATTTTCACATTTTTTTCACACGTTTTTTTATTTTTATCCACATGTTTTTAATTTTCTCTTACTCTAATTTTCCAATTAATTTCTTAATACTTGTGCTAATTATGCCTTATAAGTGGTGATAAGGCTGCTAATTATGGATGATGCAATCACTTAGAAACGAAAGAAGTATATTTTTATTCATAAATTCCTAATCAATCATCGTAACTTGTAAATTAAAAAAAAAAAATAAAACAAATGTTAATAAAGTAAAGAAAACAAAAAAATATATTAAATTTGTAAAAGCCCTATCTATCAAATTCTTCCATCTTCCATATAGAGATAAATCTATTTTGATTAAAATAAGTGCAATTTACTTCTCTTGAAATATGCTTTACTCTCCTTGTTAGTATGTCCAAGGAAATTGACTATTTTTTAATTTTTGCTATAACTCCTCTTATTTTTTTAAATTCTTATAAAAATATTTATCTAATTAACTTTCTATTTTACTCTTATTTTTGCTATAATTTTTGAGCAACATAGAAGTGATGTAAAGCGAATAGAATATATTTTTTTAGTTTCAAAATACTTGCCACGTAGTTTAATGTACTAATTTAATATATTTTTAATATTTTTAATTATGCATAATAAAATTATAAAAATTAACAATAATAATAATTATTGACACGAATTATCCAAAATCCGCATGTCACAAAATAAAGATAAGAATAAATAGTAAATATTGCAACTAATTTAAAATCGAAAAATTATTAAATGAATACGCTTTCCAATAACTACTAATTTACCTTTTTTTTTGTTCATTAATTGCTTACGAAGCAAATTTAGTTGGACAATTGAGGTGATAGCATACAAGAATCAAGAGAGTTTCACACAAACAATAGAATCCAATCCAAACAATGAAACAATATAAATAGGGCTATACACGGTCCGATTTGGTTTGATACAAAAATCAGACCAGACCAGAAATTCCGGTCTAGAAATTTATTAGACCAAACCAGACCAATCAACAGAACGGACTGGACCAGAACGATCTGATCTGCTCTACAATTTTTTTTAATGCATTTTTTAATTAAAAACACAAAAAAAAATTAACCAAGAACTAAAAGAATTCAACCAAAAAATTCATTGAAATATTTCTCTGGAAATAGGCCTCTAATGTGTACTGCTATTGAATATTTTGATCAGAAAGCAAAATTCTGGTCAGAAGAAACAACTCTTGTTCAGTAATGTTTGCTTCCTTCACTTTTTTTGCGCCACAACCTTTTTTAGAGTTTGAGTTTGAGAGAGAAAAACATCGCGTGGTAAGATACCGAACCCGATTTGTACCCAGCAAAATCGAACCAAACCAATTATTAACTGATGACAACCCGAGACCGATTGAAACTCGATATGAACTTCAACCGACACCGAATTGATGCTTACCCGATAGCTCGAATAACTGATCTTCAACTGAACCGTGACTAACTGACTCGACCCGAGTATGACCCGTTGTAACACGCATCCGAAATATAACCGATCCGAAATACAACAGAATCGAATGAAACCCGTCTGAAACCGACCCGATCACCCGAATGAACACCACTAATTATATATAATTGTAAATAATAATCTCGACTACTTCTTAAAATCCCCTAAAAAATTATTTAATCCTGCATACCTTTAAGTATTTACTTAAATTTATATACCTAATTATTGCTAATTGACTCAAAATACCCAAAATAATCGATTCAAAATAATACACATATAGATGATACAATATAATCATATGAAATTTTATTAATTCATTTTATAATATATACTTTTTCACTATATATTTTTTTATAATTTATTATAATAATTATTTAGAAATATTAAAACTTAAAATTTAAAAAACGGAGGGAAGAGTAATATTGAGGGTTATTTTGAGTGAAAGAATTTCAAAGAAGGGTGGCAAGAGTTGGAGAGGGCAATGAAGAAAGGCAGACCTGAATATCGACTTGTGGATCATTCTTAGTCTTCACTTCTTCACCTTCACCCATTATTAATTTTTCGTAGTTGATTTACTTGGTTTACTTGATTGATTTGATTCACTGCAAAATCAAACTGCAAACTGTTTTAATTTTTGGAAGCAGTATTTAATGAACGTTTAAAGCCCAGAATCTTCCTTTGAAAACAAAGCACACTTGTCATGCTATCATCATTCTCTTTGCCACGTTAATGCCGCTTTGTCTATCCCACCTTCTACCCTCATCCTTCTCATTTTTTAGAAAAAAAAAATGATAATTTAATATTAGTTCTATATATGGTTTAATCTAATACGAGTATAAATTACGAAAAAAATATTATTAAATTACATATAAAAAAAATGAAAAGTTAGATGAACATGTGGAAAGAGAAAATAAAATGTTTGATTCGTGGGACTCGGAGAGTGGGAGTGTGCGCAATTTTGATTTCCAAATTATACCCATTCTAATTTTGGTAATTGTCTTATTTGAATTTTTAAAAGTATTTAATTTGTATATGAGATAATGTTGAAGTAATAAAAAATATTTTTCTTGATAATAAAATATCTAATTACATTGTTTTATAGACTGATTTAGGGTAATAATTCATTTTTAAAAACGTGCCTATAATAACATAATTCGATATATGATTAATTAGCCTTTTTTTAAAAACTTTACACAAATTGCATGTTTTGAATAGTGCCGTTCTTGAGATTTGGTAGGTCCTAGGAAAATTATAAAAAAGCCCCCTTCCTAACTAAAGTTTTTATAGTGTAATTCATAAAATTGTATAAAAAGACATCTTGATTACAAAAATATAGTGTCACAAAGTACTATTTATTACACATGTGTGCAGCCATTTGCAATCTTGAGAGAGATATTTTAGCTCTGCATCAGTCAAAATTGGAGTGATTGCCATCGACTTTGATCCAGTCGACACCTTAGATGAGGAACCGATCTCTCTCCTAGAGCCCTTTGGACCCTTTTGCTATTTCAATTTAGACAATTAAGGTAATGTAAGCATGTAATTAAAAAATAAAAATAAATAAGAAACAAATGATTATTACCATGGTAGTGAATCGGACCCAAGCATATGGCCATGTGATGAAACTACCTAGGGCGTCTGATAATTTCTCAAGGCTCTATTCTAGCATTGGAACCGGGAGTGAGAAATCTTCAAACCCCTTTAGAATAGTTTCCAGGGTCACACTAATGTGGCCACTTGTAACAAGCCTGAAATGCACTGTTTGGCCCTCTTTGGTTGACTGTGCCACACCATATGCAACCTCAGTTAAGTCGCCATCACTAGCAACACCTAACTGAGGCAGCAAAAGAGAACAAGGAGTCGCCTCCTGAAAATTGTGTCGTTTAGTATAATAAGCATCATAATAAAATATTAAAACATGTTGCAATTTAAATTAATAAGTGTTTATATATTTAAAAACTGTGTACCTTTACCACTGGCTCGGGTGTTGACTCCTGATTTTGAGCAACGGAGTTCATGGTCTCCGGTGTAGGATTTTGCCCATCGGGGGTAGTAATGGGCTGGGGTGCTACGGGGGTAATGGGCTCGGGTGTTGGCTTGACCATAGCGTTAGGTTCCCCATGTTGACTTTGCTGATCGTCGACAATCAGATTTGCCAAGTCAACAGTGGGTGCTCCCATCTTCTACAATACGCGTGCCACTTTGGTGAGAACGTCCTTCGTAGTTTCTGCTCCGAGGGTTGCTACTTCATCAAGTGACATCATTCGGGATTGAGTAGCAACACACTCTTTGCCGAATGCCTTCTTTAACCCCACGCGGACGCCTCTTTTTCCGACTACCCACCCTCTATGGTCTTTCCCTAAGACCATATGCAATGCATCAACATTGCCTCTTGGGGTGAACTCCCCCGTAGCTTCTTTTTCCTTCCAGCCCATCTGTTCATATAAAAACATATATAACAATTAGTATAAGTAAATCAAAGCCAAAAAATACAAAACAAATCAAGAATATACTTAATAATTTCAAAATTGACCATAACATCAGCAACCTTCTTCGTTCCCGGATCAATAATGGTAAATTTACCACTTGCATCTCATGAATGAAGACCGCAATACCAATCTCACATCCGATCTCCAGCAGGAGTATTCATGGATGCAGAGGTAGTCGTAGATGAGGGTGTGGGTATAAACCCGCATCTACCCACTCTTTTCGTACCTCATCGTACGTTTTTAGGCTCAATTAATCAATAAAAATAAAATGTCATATATTAGTTTAATGATTGAATCAAAAGAAGTAAATTTAAATCAAAAGCTATAATATAATATGGAATACTTACAACTTCAATGGGAGTTGTTTTTTTGGCAACAAAAGCCTCCCATTCAGTCTTTGATATGTGACCCCATATTTCATAGGGCATCTTCGAAGGTGTTTGCTCTCCACCGCCGTTTTCCGTTTTGACCTTTTTGGTCGCACAAGCACGCTTCTTCGTGATCCAGCCAGTTACTAGCTTAGATTTGAAATCGCTGAAACTTTCAGCTACAGCTGAAAGAAACACATTCTTCTTCTCCTCATTGTTCTCGATGTGAAAAAGATTCTACCAAAAAAAATATACATTTATTAGTGTCAATTAAATTAATTTTAAAATGAAACTAAATGAATAAAAATAGTAAAATTGCTTACCACAGTATCATTCCATAGAGAGTTCTTCAAACCCTCTGGAACCTCATTCCATGCGTGTAATATGAAAATCTTGCAGATACATAGGCCCACTTGTTTTCCATATTGCCTACGCCATTTTCCACAGGGTTGACCCAATGCATGGGTTCAGTGACTTTGAGGTTTTTCGTAGGATCTCGCCCTTTTCTTTTCTTAGTGGTAGTGGGAGGATCCATTGTTTGGGCGTCTTCAATATCATAACCATTGTTAAGTGGTGGGCGTCTTGAGCCATACTCTCGTATCTAACAATTTGGTTCTCTTCAGTGTCATAACTATGATGCTCATTATCCAAGGTCTCAATCTCGGGGAGAATTTCGTCTTTGAATAGATGCATTGTAGATGAGTACCTGAATGAGTATGAATAGAAATATATTAGACCATACCACTTCAACACAATAATATATACCAAATAGTGTTTTGTACCAAGTTTCGTGCAAAACAAGCCATGTTTGAGCTACTTAATGCTCGAAAGTGCCATAAAAGCTTAAAAAACCTTAAAATCGCAACTTACAAAGTAATTTTAAGAATATGACTATGATTTCAATTTTAACCAATTCAACACAATAACATATACCAATAATGTGGTGTGCAAACTTTCGTGCAAAACAAACCAAGTTTGAGCTACTTTATGTGCGAAAGTGCCAAAAAAGCTTAAAAAAACTTAAAATTCATACCTTGTGAATCACTATTTCAAATGTATTCCTTCCGTGTGATCTACACGCATATAACCAACATTTACATCAACTTGATCCACTGATTTTGGATTGATAAAGGGCGGAGCGTCTTCAAAAGCTTCATATTCTTCCTCATCCTCAACATCACCTATACCAAGGATACTTCTTTTTCCCAGTACAACAATAAACCATTTTTTATCAGACGGCTCTATAATGTAGAATACTTGATTGGCTTGTGTGGCTATTATGAATGACTCCTCACTATCACGCAAACGAGCTAAGTCTACAAGAGTGAATCCACAAGGGTCGTCATTTTTTATGCATTGTCGATTATTATCTACCCACTTACATTTGAAAAGACCAATAGTGAAAGTAGAGTAGTCAAGCTCCCATATTTCATGTACCCGCCCGTAGTATACCAATTTAGCATTAACTGGTGATTGATACTTGGCACTTGCGTAAAATGTAGATGACGCTAAAATAGAAACCCCACTATTCTGTAGATAAGATCACTTCTTATCTTGACCCTCAGTCCAAAATGTGAAGCCATTGACATCGTAACCCTCATATTTGTTGACATCATCACGAGGACCAAAAGCTAACAACTTAACAATTTCAGATACACCCTTGAGTTTTTCACTTATTACTCGATTATGAAACCAATCAATAAACGTCTTGTTATGCAACTGCATCAATCCGCTATCCCCTTTACAAGGATATTTTGCGCGCAATATATCTAAATGCTCACTCAAAAAAGGATGGACTTCGGAATATGATGCAACACATACAAGTGTGCTTGTAGAAGACTGTCTCGAGGAGGTGTGATCGATTTGGAGCCAATTGTTACTTTTCCCTAAAGCCTTCCTTCATGTCGAGAGGTGGGAAATCCAATAGGCCTTGCCATTGCCAAATACTCGGCTATAAAGTTACTAATCTCATCGCTCACAGTGCCTTGAATCATACTCCCCTCGGGTTGTGCTGGATTCCTCACCTTGTTTTGTAAAACACCCATGTGTCTTTCAAAAGGATAACACCACCTTAAAAAAATTGGACCCAAAAGCTTGATCTCATGAACGAGATGAATAATAAGATGAACCATTATGTCAAAGAAAGAAGGTGGAAAATACATATCAAACTTGCATAAAGTTACAATCACGTCGACTTGAAGAACATCAAGTTTAAAGGGATCAAGAACTTTACTACAAATTGTGTTGAAAAACAAAAATAGCTCGGTAATAGCATATCTCACATGTTTTGGTAGTATTCCACGGATTGCAATTGGTAAGGACACTTGCATCATTACATGGCAATCGTGACATTTCATGCTTCTCAACTTCAATTTACCATTTAGGGTCACAAATCTCTTCATGTTGGATGAGTACCCAGACGGAACCTTAATGCCATACAAAGACTCACAAAATGTCCGCTTCCCTGCTTTGGACAATGTATAACAAGTTGGAGGCAAATAAACTTTGTCATTACTCATCTTCTTCTTACTGCCCTTTCCCTTGTTACTACCGCCAACTTCATCAGCTCTATTTCTTTTTTTACTCACCTTAACATGTGCCGACAACTCCGGACGAAGACCCTTACATTCAAATCAATCTCGCACGGCCTTAACATCCTTTGTCTTACCCGGAATGTTCATGAGAGTCCCGAGTATGGCATCGCATACATTTTTCTCTATATGCATAGCGTCAAGATAATGCCTAACCTATAGATCTCTCCAATATGGAAGCTTCCAAAAGATTGATTCTTTTTTCCATAAGCGGTCTTCACCCCCTTGCACTTGCCCTGTTTTACAATATACAATCTCAACTCCCTTAAGTTGTTCATAAACCTCATAACCGGTCAACGGTCGATGAGCTACACGGTCCTCAACCTCCTCGTTGAACATCTTCTTCTTCTTGCGATATTGGTGATCTCGTGGGAGGAACTTTCGATGGTGCATGAATACGTGTTTGCACTTAGGAATCCATGTGGATTCCATGTCATCGATACATATTAAGCATGCTTTCTTGCCTTTGTTCTTATACCCCGATAAGTTGCCATATGCCGGAAAATCATTAACGGTGCATAAAAGCATTGCACGCAACATGAACACCTCATTAGCATATTCATCAAATACAGAAACGCCTTCATCCCACATCTTTCTCAAATCCTCAACGAGAGGTGCAAGATATACATCTATGTCATTGCCAAGTTGTTTAGGACCCGAGATAAGAAGTGAAAGCATAATGTACTTACGCTTCATACACAACCAAGGTGGCAAATTATAGATCACTAACAGTACCGGCCAAGTACTATGTAAAGAACTAAGATAGCCGAATGGGTTCATTCCATCCGTACACAGTCCGAGCCTTAAATTACGAACCTCATCCCCAAAAGTCTTGTGCAACCTATCAATACTCTTCCACTCCGGAGAATCAGATGGATTTGTGAACAAGTGACCTTTGTTCACCCTATCTGCATGCCACCTCAAATTTAACGTATCTTTCTTTATAGAAAACAAGCGCTTGAATCTAGGTATTATTGGAAGATACCACAATACCTTAGCCAGGGGCCCTTTAGCATCCCGAGCCCCATTACGCTTGTAGCGCGATAACCCACACCTAGGACACTCTTCTAAGTTCTCGTTTTCATTCTGATACAATACACAATCATTCGGACACACATGAATCTTCTGGTACTCTAGGCCGAAAGGACACATGAGCTTTTTGGTATAATATGTTGACTTAGGAAGTTCATTTCCCTCAAGAAGCATCTCACCTAACGCTTCTAATAACATTTGTGAAACTAGCATCACTCCAATTGAACTTTGACTTATTGTTAAAATTGTCAACACTACTGTTAGTTACTGTTAGTTTGGTGAACTTTGTACATCCAGGGTACAAAGGCTTTTGAAAAGCCTCTGTCAACAAGTCAAAAACACGAGGACGTTTTCCTAACTCATCCTCGACTCCCTCCATCATCTCATCAACACAATCCACATCCTCATCGACATTCTCTTCATCTGTCTCATACCCATCAACATGATCTACTACATCCTCATTGGCATCAGCCACATTATTGACGTCCTCAACAACACTTTTCTCTTTGTAAACTCCCTCCTCACCATGCCAAACCCAAACATGATATTGAGGCATAAATCCACGTCGAAGTATGTGCTCGGTAAGGATATGAACACTATCTACCTTTGATACATTGCCACAAGTGACATATGGGCAATAAAAACCAACTCCTCCGTCTTTACTTGATGTTCAACGGCAACATTATAAAATTCTAATATGCCATCAATAAATTCTGATGATTCAATGCTTCCATACATACAAGAACGATCTTTTGTCATCTTGATGTAACGTCCCGGAAAAACTCGGATCGTTAAAAGGGAGATTTTTATATTTTAAAAGAAAACCAAGCAGGACCCAAGTTAAACCAAGATGTCATAAAGGCTGGAGAAAACAAAATTTTTAAAGTTAAAACTTGTGGATCGAGTTCTTCTAGAGTTAATGTAGATTAATTAGTGATATTGTAGTCTTAGCAGCGGATAAAAGATATGAAACCAAAAGTCCAAGGATTACATCTCGAGAGCGAAGTCGCCTCTTGAATAAATCCATTTCTAAAAAGCTAATAAAGTTCGAAATTAAAATCCTTACGTACTCTATCTCTTTTATTCTTCAGATGTAATCCTCACTCCCCAGCCTGCACCTTAACTCACTGCTTGTTATTAACCCCGAAAGGAAAAAAACATCATCGCAGGATCGTTAAGATCAAAGGTACACGTCAGCAAAAACATCTCTTATAACATTAACATTATAACATAAAGTACAATGGCAACTTACCATACGTCGGCTACAGTTCAATATTTACTTTTTAATAAATTTCAAATGATTCATTGAGTCAGTCAGCCATACTACTGTACTTTTCCGGCCATACTGCCGAATCAAACCCCAAACTTCTGGAGTAAGACAATACATTAGGGGGAGCTAACCCCTAAGCAAGTCTCTACCATAGGCAACACGCCTTACTTCGGTGCCTATGGTTAAGTATGCATACCCCCGCGGTGGCTCATAATGCCCCCACAAACCGCGAGTAAAATCTTTCCACCAATCGACATCATACTACGTCTACTTTAAAGTTTGTGAGGTCATACTACCTCTACTCATCAAGTTATTGAAATTATATTTCTTGAATAAGAAAGCATAACATCACCTTCACACTTTATTCAATATATTATTATTATTATTATTATAATTATTATTATTATTATTATTATTATTATTATTATTATTATTATTATTATTTTATAACAACCAATCCACGATGTATAAAATTTTACTGCGTGTACGTACCTTAAGAAAGCAAAAGCAAATCTTAAATGAAACTATCAACTTCCCGTCACGAATCGACTTCCTACACGATTCAATCGTACATAATATATTCACACTTTTTCAAACCACAACCAAGGCGCAGAAGAACACACACACATCTAACATCAAGCCACACTTGCAAACAATTCATGATCACACAACATACTTCATCACAACATAACATCAAATAAAATTCAGATTTAGTATTCTGTCCAAAACAGTATGTTAACACTGCCAAAATGAAATTCCGACTTCACCGTTGCGTCCGGAAGGCGTCAAAACCTTCGGATACCAATTTTCATCATTCATAATGTACTCTAAGTATTTTAAACCTATTTTCAAGCCAAAAAGTGTCCAAAAAATAGATTTTTTTACCATTTTCTTAACCCTACGGGATTCACCAAAATTCATCAACAAATGAATTCCAAATGGTACATTGCCTATCAAATATAAATGACCAAATTTATATAATTCTTATGAACCATCTTTGAGATTAAATTCGTTCAACAATAATTTCTTTAAACATATTTGTATATTTTTTTTTTCTCCAGCAAAATTATAAATTTCTCATATTAGCCAATAAAATAAATAACTTTTTCACCAAATATAAAAAAAACACACACACATTTTTTACATGAACATTCATATTTATATATAAATTTTAAAATCACCCATCACAGAAACCAATCATATTCTTCACATATATACATATCTAAAAACTCTAAAAAGAAACATTCTTCATCAATTTAGATAGAAAAATACATCCCAAGAGTCCCATAGGACCTGCCACTTTCCCTCCTACTAGGGCTAAGGAAAAGTTTGGGCCCAAATAATTCTATTTGCCAAAAAGGATTGCAAATCTCATGACCAAGCCCAATAATAAATCTTATATATATATATATATATATATATATATATATATATATATATATATATATATATATATATATATATATATATATATATATATATATATATATATATATATATATATATATATTACTAGTGAATTATTAAATATATCGGGAAAATATCGGGGTGTTACAGACTACCCCTTTAAAAAGGTTTTGACCCCAAAACCATACTTATATTAACACATAACCACAAAACAAGTAAAACAAAGTTAATCACTATACCCACATACACAAAGCAACCCAAAACATGAATCGCGCGAAAATCCTATCGCCTTCCACCCCCCTTAACGAAGTTACGTCCCCGTAACTTACTAACCTGAGAGAAAAGGTGAGGATACTGTTCTCGCATGGAGTCTTCCGTCTCCCAGGTTGCCTCATGTGAGCGGTGATTGGACCATAATAGTTTAACTATGGTGATATCCTTCCGACGAGTCCTACGGACCTTCTTATTCAATATCCGGACAGGCTGTTCCTTATAGGTTAGGCTCTCATCAAGTTCTAACGCCTCTGGATCTAATACATGAGAAGAGGCTGCGACGTTACGTTTCAACTGAGAAATGTGAAAAACGTCGTGCACTTTACCCAAAGCATTAGGCAATGCTAATCGATAGGCTAACTTCCCTACTTTCTCCATAATGTCATAAGGACCTATGAAACGTGGGCTTAACTTTCTACGAGCATCAAAGCGAACTACTCCTTTCATTGGAGACACACAAAGTAGAACCTTGTCACCCACTTCAAATTCATCAGGCCGACGTTGGAGATCGGCGTACGATTTTTGTCTATCTTGGGCTGCTTTCATTTTCTCGCGAATTAACTTTACTTGTTCAGTCATTTGAACAAGCATATCAGGTCCTAAGGTGACAGATTCAGTAAAATCATCCTAGCATACAGGACTACGGCACTTATGAGTAGGGATGGTCATGGGGCGGGTCTGGAGCGGGTCTGGCCAGACCCGGACTCGGACCCTTTTATTTTTTATGGATCCAGACCCGGATCCGGACCCTAAGGGTCCAAAATTTTCAGACCCAGACCCGGACCCTACCGATCTGACGGGTCTAGGGTTCTTAATGGGTCCTTAATGGGTCTAATACAAAGCTTCTTTGATTTGTCAAAATTGAACCCTTTGCGAGTCTTTTTGTATTTTTGTAAGCAACTTATTATCGTATTATAAACACTTGTTCGAGTCCATAAAATTCAAATACAAAATAATTACTAAAATGTAAAAACACTTGTCTAAATACATAATTAAAAATCAAATATAAAAGACTAAATGAGAAACATAGTTTATATTCCATAACATTACAAATTACAATCAATTTTGATCAATCTTCTTCAACTTCATCAAGATCCTAATATTACAAATTACAAATTACATAGTTACTGGTGTGTGAGGCTGTGAGTGTGTGAGGCACTGAGGCTGCCTTTTGAGAATGAGAAAGAAGCGTACTCCTACTCTATGTCTCATTGTCTCCGTGTCATAAATCATAATACTAGAATTGATAAATAAATTCAAAATATAAAATTTAAATGTTTAGGGTCCGGGTCCAGGTCCGGGTCTTTACCTGATCCAGATCCGACCCGGATCCGATGGGTCTCAAAAATTAAGACCCAGACCCTTAAAAAAGGGGCGGGTCTGGAGCGGGTCCAACAGGGTCCTGGACCCATGACCATCCCTACTTACGACCATAAAGTGCTTCAAACAGAGCCATTTGAATCGTAGCTTGGTAACTGTTATTATAAGAGAACTCTACCAGATCCAAATGTTCATCCTATGAACCTTGCCATTCCATGGCTATCGCTCTCAACATGTCCTCCAGTATTTGATTGACACGTTCCGTCTGACCATCGGTCATTGGGTGGAAGGACATACTATGAAGAAGGGTGGTCCTCAACGCTTGTTGTAGTGATTTCCAGAAATGTGACAAATATCGAGTATCCCGATCGGAAACAATAGCACGAGGTATTCCATGATAACGAATCACGTACTTGATATAAGCACGAGCAAGTTGTTCCATATCCCACTTACAATTCATTGGAATAAACCTTGCCGACTTAGTAAGTCTGTCCACGATAACCCAAAGAGTATCATTGCCGGCTCTTGTTCTTGGCAAAACCAACACAAAGTCTATGGAAATGTCGTCCCACTTCCAGACCGAAATTTCTAGAGGTTGTAATAATCCGGCAGGTCTCTTATGCTCACTCTTGACCTTTTGACACGTTAAGCACTTAGCAACAAATTCTGCAATATTCTTTTTCATACCCGACCACCAAAACATGCATTTTAAATCTTGATACATCTTGTCTCCACCAGGATGAACTGAGTATCTAGAATTATGAGCTTTGTTCAATAATTGTTCCTTCAAAGAGTCACACCCATCCGGTACACACCACTGTCCTTTAAAATGAAGACTACCATCCTCATGAATTGTAAAACCTTCAGCTCTCCCTTCACTGATCTGCTCCCAAAGTTTAATGAACTTGGGGTCTTCCAGTTGCTTAGCCATAATCTCTTCGAAAAATGTAGGTTGAATGGACAATGCACTCAACTTGGCTTCCAACTCCCCTTGTTGGATTATCTCTAAGTTCATTCTCTCAAACTCCTTACACAACTCCTCAGAGGTCATTAATGCTGAGACTGAGTGCCTCGATTTTCTACTCAAAGCATCAGCGACCACATTCGCACGGCCTTCATGATAAGCAATCTCCAAGTCATAATCACTAATAAGTTCTAACCAACGTCGCTGGCGCAAATTCAACTCGGATTGAGTGAACAAAAATTGCAAACTTTTATGGTCCGTGAAGATCTTGCATTTGACACCATAGAATAATGACGCCAGATTTTTAATGCAAAAACCACAACCGCTAATTCCAAGTCATGTGTTGGATAATTCACCTCATGAGTCTTCAGCTGACGCGAAGCATACGCCACTACTTTCCTATCTTGCATTAAAACACAACTTAATCCATGTTTGGAAGCATCACTGTAGACGGAATATTCCAAAGATGGATCAGGTAAGGTCAACACTGGAGCTGTTGTTAACTTCTCCTTCAACAACTGAAATGCCTTCTCACACTCCTCGGTCCTTTCGAACTTCTTCTCCTTCTTCATCAAGGATGTTAGCGGACGAGCTGCACGAGAAAAATCCTTCACAAAACGACGATAGTACCCTGCCAAACCCAAGAAACTTCGAATATCCGTAACATTTTGGGGTGTAGGCCAGTCTCGGACTACTTCTATCTTTGCCGGATCAACAGAGATCCCCTCTTTAGAAACAAGGTGACCTAGAAAAGCCACCTGTTCTAACCAGAATTCGCACTTCAAAAACTTAGCATATAATTCATTTTCTCGAAGAATTTGCAAGACTACCCTTAAATGTTCTTGATGCTTTTCATGACTCTTAGAATATACCAAGATATCATCAATAAACACCACTAGACACTTATCAAGATATGCATTAAAAACTTTATTCATCAACCCCATAAATGCAGCGGGTGCATTGGTTAATCCAAAAGGCATTATAGTGAATTCAAAATGTCCATATCTGGTTCGGAAAGCTGACTTATTAATATCCTCCTCCTTAATGCGCAACTGGGTATATCCTGACCGTAAATCAATCTTAGAAAAGACTCCTGCCCCTTTCAACTGATCAAAAAGATCATCAATCCGTGGTAACGGATATTTATTCTTAATAGTGACTTTATTGAGTTCTCTATAATCAATACAGAGACGCATCGTTCCATCCTATTTCCTCACAAATAATACCGGGGCTCCCCAGGGAGAGACGCTAGGTCTTATATAACCCTTTTCTAACAACTCCTCTAATTGCACCTTCAATTCTTCCATTTCCTTTGGAGCCATACGATAAGGGGCTTTTGAAATTGGCCCTGTTCTAGGCACCAAATCGATTGAAAAGTCCACGTCTCTTTTCGGTGGCATGCCTGGAAGCTCTACTGGAAATACATCCTTGAAGTCACGGACTACAGGAATATCATCAACTCGAACCTTCCGCACCTCCACCTTACTTATACTACAGAAAAACCACGGTTGTCCCTGCTTGATTAGCTTCCTTGCTTCTAAGGACGACACAATTTTTACCTTGGGTCCCTTGGGAAACTTCCTATATTTAACTTTCTCTTCTCGGGGTCCGCTTAGCGTTACGGATTGTCCCTCACAATCTATCACTGCCTTATATCTACCCAACCAATCCATCCCAAGGATTGCATCTAGACCTTCCATTTCCAAAGAAAACAAATCACTCGAGAATTTTGTCTTTCCTATATTAACCGACACCCCACGAAATAACATACTACAATGAAAGGTCTCTCCGGAAGGAATAGCGACTGACAAAGATGTTTTCTCGGGATTTTCCAATCCTAAGTCTTTAATTCTAGACTTAGAAATAAACGAGTACGATGCACCAGAATCAAAAAGAACTTTAACAGACTTTGAATTGATGCAAAAAGTACCTGTGACCACATCGGACACTTGTGCTGCTTCCCTAGCATTAACTGCTGATAGTCTGCCATTATTGTGAAAGACTGGGGTAGCGCCTTCTTGACTACCTCGTTGTCCACGAAAGTTCTCATTCCTAGCATTCCCTTGAGGTTGCTGAATTCCGGAATGATTTCTCTGAAACCTAAGGTTTGAGACACCCCCAGGGTTTCTACCATAACCACCACCTTTTAGATTTCCATTTCCCGTGTCATTGCCACTCCGACCATTACCAAAGCGTTGTTGTGGAAAACCTCGGTGATTCCCCCTTGAGGTTCTTGTTGTCCCAATTGAGCATAACACTCATACATTCTATGACCCGATTTACCACAGTATGAACAGTCCACTAATGCTCCCCGACAATCTCTCCCTGGATGATTTTCTGGCATCTCCTACAGTTATAAATTCTTTCCTTTCCATTGCGGTCATAAAGTGGTTTCTGTACCCTGGCCTCAAATGTCGAACCTCTCCCACCTTTACTTGACTATCCTGGCTAGCACACTTTTTCTTGATAACCCCCATAGGTTTTGTGTTTCTTAAAGTGGTTTTGTGCAAGATTACTCTCGCTTTCTGCATTCTGGAACATAGGTTCCCTCCTCTTATCCCCACTATGGGCCAACTTCTCCTGCTCCTTCCTAATAACATTTCCTATCTGGGCTGCCCTCTTATATAACTGGTCTAAAGTATCGTACCTATCGGTCTCAATGTGTTTTTGAATCTAGTACGATAAACCCAGTTCGAAGCGTTGCATTTTCTTTGTTTCAGTCGGGACGTCCTCGGGGCAAAACTTCAGAAATTCTATAAATTTCTAATAATACTCATCCATTGTTAAATTCTCCATTTCAAACCTAGCAAACGCGTTTGACTTATCCTTCCTCATTATCCTTCCTCACGTGAGGTGGGTAGAATTGATCCCTTAACTCTCCCTTAAAACGTTCCCAGCTTTATTCACCATCATTCTCCACTATCAGCCTCGCCTTACTATGTGTCCACCAGTAGTCAGCATCTTCGACCAGATAAAATGCAGCTTGGTCGACCATAAATTATGCGGGACATCGAACTACACTAAAGAGTTTGTCAAACTCTTGAAGCCAATTTTCCAGCGCAGAAGGTTGTCCTTTCCCATTATAAGTAGAGGGCTTACTCTGGGTTATTCTCTTACTAATCGATGAAGCCTTCTCTTCCAAGGATTTTTGTCTGGGGTTTCTTGTACCAACTAGGGCTTTCACTAGGTTCCGAAGTATACGGTCGGAGTCACCTCTATTTTCGTTCTTTCTCAAGAATGGAGGCATGATGGAAGGTATACAACATTTTAATAAACAAGGTATATATAAATATTCTATTTCCATCATTGAGGTTAAACAAAACTTAGGCTAATATAACTTCTTAGAGATAAGAAGGTCTATCCTAATAGTTGGTAGAATTAAAAAGTTGAGCCTGTTAATCGGCTCTTAAGCTTCCGCCAAATAAAAACAATTATTTTAATTAATTATACTAATGCTCGATATTCACAAAATTTCAATATCATAATATATCAAAATTCACAAATTCAGCCAATGAGAAGAGGTTATAAATAATTAAACAGAAAATCAAGATGATATTATAATTCAACCCGCATACTCTGCCATAACATATTATTAAATTCCAAAATACTTGGATACAAAATCCCAAATAATCACCGTTCTTCGTAACCATATTGTCAAAACAAAACAGAAGAAACTTCTCGACCAAATGTCCATATATCATTATTAGCGTGGAAATAGTCATATAAAATCATAAGCATAAATACTACAATCAAAAGCAAGATCATATAGTAAAAGGCGACGCATCCATACGGTCCCGATCTTCCTCATATAAGTCAGGGTCAAAATCAGCATCCCCGGAGTCGTCACTGGATGTGCTATCAGAATCAGTGGGTGTCTCTATGAGTAGGGAGTCACTCATATCTAGTTGTTCCTCAGAATCTGAAAGCTCAACAATTTCTGGTTCGGGTAATATTTCTTCCCACATTGTAATTTCACTATCGTCCTCACTCATACTGTCTTCTTGTTCTGTCGGCTCTCCTCCCCACATCACAATATCTCTATCACTCTCGCTCATAATATCTTCCCTATCAGTTGCTTCTACCTCCATATCAGCATTATATTCCCCTTCTGCACTATCCTCATAAAACTCTTCAGCCTCCTCTTCGGAATTTTCCCCTGTATTTTCTTCCAGACCTTCTTCGGGGACTTCCTTGGGATCTTCTTCTAGATCCTCCTCAGAATCCTCCTCATCAAAATCTATCTACAAAATTGAGTTAGGGTCGACCACTGGAACATCCTCCTCAACAATCTCAGCCCTTGCGCCACTAGCTTCAGCATTCTCACATCTCTCATTATCTACAACATCCATTCCTCTATCCCATCTGTCAAACTCTCACTCCAATTGAGCAATTCTCTCATTCAACTCAGCAATTTCCTCAGCTATTATTCCCTCATAAACATGTTGAGACTTTTTATAGATCATCTCCATCCTACGCTTATAATCTAGCTCACTCTCTCCTTCTTTCCTGTCCCAAATTTTTAATGCTTCTATCTCTGCCCAGACTGGTACATTAACTAAGGCTCTCCATGGTTCTTCTAGGGTACCAATTTCCCCTTCGGCAGGTCTTTTTCCTTTATCCATGACAGATAAAAAAAATGTTCGTAATCCCTGACTCACAAAAGAAAGAAAGAGCAAAGGAACAATCAATTTCCAAGCTCAGATAATATCATAATTCATCAACAAAATATCTAACAAGCACACAACACTATTAAAACTTGTCTCGGAAACTTAGCTTAAGGTGTTAAAACTAGGTCATAAATACCCCTTAATTTCTACCCATTACTCTCACAACTTTTATATGTATTTATTTATTTATTTATTTATTATTATTATTATTAATTTTTTTATAGCCTATTGACTTATGCGTATAACGCTAGAATAGAACTCCCGCTCTGATACCAGTTATAACATCTCGGAAAAACTCGGATCGTTAAAACGGATATTTTTATATTTTAAAAGAAAACCAAGCAGGACCCGAGTTAAACCAAGATGTCATAAAGGCACGAGAAAAAATTTTTTTAAAGTTAAAACTTACGGATCGAGTTCTTCTAGAGTTATTGTAGATTAATTAGTGATATTGTAGTTTTAGCAGCGGATAAAAGATATGAAACCAAAAGTCCAAGGAGTACATCTCGAGAGCAAAGTCGCCTCTTGAATAAATCCATTTCTAAAAAGCTAATAAAGTTCGAAATTAAAATCCTTACGTACTCTATCTCTTTTATTCTTCAGATGTAATCCTCACTCCCCAGCCTGCACCTTAACTCACTGCTAGTTATTAACCCCGAAAGGAAAAACAACATCATCGCAGGATCGTTAAGATCAAAGGTACACGTCAGCAAAAACATCTCTTATAACATTAACATTATAACATAAAGTACAATGGCAACTTACCATACGTCGGCTACAGTTCAATATTTACTATTTAATAAATTTCAAATGATTCATTGAGTCAATCAGCCATACTACTGTACTTTTCCGGCCATACTGCCGAACCAAACCCCAAACTTCTGGAGTAAGACAATACATTAGGGGGAGCTAACCCCTAAGCAAGTCTCTACCATAGGCAACACGTCTTACTTCGGTGCCTATGGTTAAGTATACATACCCCCGCGGTGGCTTATAATGCCCCCACAAACCGCGAGTAAAATCTTTCCACCAATCGACGTCATACTACGTCTACTTTAAAGTTAGTGAGGTCATACTA